>NC_043021.1:27162722-27172722 GCF_006345805.1 Octopus sinensis
AAAGATTAAAGAAAAATTTAATCAAATACATACTTAATAATATTTTATACCTTCACTAACAAATTTTCATATCACCCACCCTCCCTAACTAAATTCTATCTTCGTCTTTTCTGTATCTTTACTCCTTTCAAAGTTGATAACGCAACGTAACAATTTTCAAAAAAAAATTTGTTTATTGTATTTTCTTTTCTGTTTATCAATCCATTTTTCTGCTGGTTCCAAAAATGAAATTATTTTTTGTGTAACATCAACAGCTAAAAAAATATGTCGACTTTCAATGTTATTATATATTCAGTATTGTTATACTGTTCCGCTACTAAATGTATGTCTAATTTTCTCTTTCAGACCAATTACTAAGTTCTGCTACTTTCAGGATGGCTACTAGAGTATCTAAAAATTCTCCAGATACATTTTGCTATGTGTGTAGTTATTATATTAGAAAAAAGCAGGTATGACATAAGATCGTGAAAGGTGCTAAATTGTGGATAGCGTACAGACTATTTCGGAATGTCTATGGGTGACCAGAACAAACCATGGGCCCCCACATGGGATATGTGGAAGCTGTTAGTCTACTCTAGACTGATGGTTAAGAGGTACAGGAAGGTCAATGCTTTCTGCCATTCCAAGGGTATGGAGAGAGCCAAAGAACCATCACGATGACTTTTGTATGATCGATGTGACAAAGTACAGAAAAGTGAAAGGAAGAAAAGCTCTTCAGTATCCAGACATACCATCATCTAGAGCACCTGACAGTTTACGAGTATCACTACCACTAGAAAATATTTCATCTGAAGAGTCAACAAGTAGCAGCAGCCAAGAAATGGCGGAAGCTTTCGTACAATGAACGACTTCGGAGCCTCACTTTCCAAATCAGAGTGAGCTAGATGATTTAATCAGGGATCTGGGTCTTACTAAGTCAGGAGCTGAACTTTCATGAAGGTTGAAGGAATGGAATCTACTGGGGGGAGACTGCAAGTCATCTGTGTACTGGAAACGCCATGAAGTGAGGATCATGGTGAGAGATTTTATCAGGACGTCGCAACTATGGAAAGAAGATACCAAGGACGATGGGATACTGCTATGATGGCAGATTATATATGGTCTCTAGTCAGAAGAGATGAAGGTATACACTCAGGAAAATCTCTATCGTCAAAGCACTTCTCATCTTAAGAAAAGAGTTATCAAGGCATTGACAGTGCAGAGTTTTATTGTTTCTTTTTGTTGTAACTAATATTATACTTCCTAAATACTTTTCAATAAATGAAAAATTACTAAATGTTGTGTAATTATCCTTACAATACTAGAATTGGTTGAACCAACAAAGTGCTGTAGAGAAAAGTTACAAATATAACAAGCAAATATGAAATTAGGAATAAACTATCGATGTTACGTCAAAATGAATGTGATTTTTGAATTTAGAGGCAAAAAATGCATATATGAACATGAAAAAAATACAAATAAACAAAACATGCGTTACATTGTGTAATTAATTGAACCATATTGCTCTCATCGCATGGCACCTTGGGCAAGTGTCTTCTGCTATAGCTCTAAGCGAAGCAATACTTTCTGAATGAATCTGGTATATGGGTACCGTGTGGAAGCCTGCTACACACCACACACACACACACACACTTATATACGCATATATATGTATACACATAGGGCAGCGAGCAGGCAGAGTCGTCAGCACGCCGGGCGAAATGCTTAGCAGTATTTCGTCTGCCGCCACGTTCTGAGTTCAAATTCCGCCGAGGTCGACTTTGCCTTTCATCCTTTCGGGGTCGATTAAATAAGTACCAGCTACGCACAGGGGTCGATGTAATCGACTTAAACCCTTTGTCTGTCCTTGTTTATCCCCTCTATGTTTAGCTTCCTGTGGGCAATAAAGAATATATATGTATACACATATATATCATATATTATATATATATATATATATATTATATTATATATATATATATATATATATATATATATATATATTATATATATATATCCACGCATACATAACACACACACCATGTTATATATGCATGTATATATTTATATACACACACACAAACACATGTATCAAAACAAAGAGTGATACATACATACATACATACATACATAGAGGTGATGGATGTATGTTATTGTTCAGTTTTATTCCAAGATTTCTGGCCAATAGAACAGGAGCCAGTTTCTAACCAAATCTCCTTCATTTCAACATCAGCAACAGGATATTTTTATATTATGTATGTATGTATGTATGTATGTATGTATGTATGTATATGTATGTATGTATTTGTATACGTGCAAATTTGTATGTTTTGTTTAATGTATATTTTCTCATGCATATATTTGCATATCTAGGCATGCTCATATATACTGAAATGATAACTTCTGGAAAGTTTTACAGATTTTTACAGTTCCAGTGATGGCTTTGATCTGTAGTCCTTGAATCAACTTTCTCTTTTCTGGTTTTGAGACGCCTAATTTATCAAGATTGGTATTTAGGCAGTGTTTTACATATCCCAGTGCCGCAATAATTACAGGTATAAACCTGAACTTGTTATCTGGATAGGGTAACTGCAGATTTCTCAATAGTTCCGCGTAGGTATTCCCTTTTTCACTGATCTTCAGCTTCATGTTAACATCCGTTGGGCAGCTGATTTCCACAACTGTGCATGGTTTCTCATCTCTATCCCAAACCTTTATATCAAGACTATTGTGCTTAGATTTTATTGAGGTCTTCACTGGTACATTCCACCAGTACTCCTTTTTATTATGAGTGACTATGGCTTCTACTATACTGTGGGTTTGTATTTCTTTTTCCTCGGGGTTGTCCTTCCGACGGGTTTCATTATATAGTGTCCTTGCCCCAACATCATGTCTAATCGGTAGATAATACCGTGATGACATTTTCGGGTGTATATGTATGTGTATCCGTCTTTTTCTCACTCTTTTTTTTTACAGTCCTTTACCACCGTTATAATCCGAACCTATAACATAGCATTTGCTGATCCGGACGACTGTCCAAATCGCTGATATCTTCAACCGTCCTTCAGTTTTTGTGATAGATTATTGAGGAACGAATTACCCAACCTTCTTGTCAGCTGGACCATAAATGTTTCTGTAGCTTACACACATCTTTTGGGGAGTCACAAGTCACAAGCAGCTACTACGTGTGCTTATACGGGTACCAGTTATATCACCGGGTTGTTTGATATTGTGTTTGATCCTGGTTCAGGAATTTTGCATTTTTTTGAGAATGTAGAATGTAGAAATACGCATGTAGAAATGTATATATGCTTGAGTGTATATATGTATCCCTCATGTATGTATGTATGTATGTATGTATGTATGTATGTATGTATGGACTCATGTATTACATATGCATGGACATAGCTATGTAGTTAGAAGCTTGCTTCCCAACCACATGGTTCCGGGTTCAGTCCCACTGCATGGCACATTCACAGATAATCAGGGAAAGTACATTGATGACTAAATTTCAATTAAATATAACATTTGATCACTTGTTTTCTTTATTCAAAATTCGGACAGAACTTATGGGATGACCCGATATTATAGCCTGGGACAACCAAAGCCTTGTGAGTGGATTTGGTAGACGGAGACTGAAAGGAGCCCGTCGTATATGTGTGTGTGTGTGTGTGTGTGTGTGTGTGTGTGTGTGTGTGTGTGTGTGTGTGTGTGTGTGCGCGTGTGAGTGTATGTGCGTGTGAGTGTGTGTGTGTGTGTGTGTGTGAGTGTGTGTGTGTGTGTGTGTATCAACACCATCGCTGTGTGGTAAGTAGCTTGCTTACCAACCAAATGGTTCCGGGTTCAGTCCCACTGCGTGGCACCTTGGGCAAGTGTCTTCTACTATAGCTTCGGGCCGACCAAAGCCTTGTGAGTGGATTTGGTAGACGGAAACTGAAAGAAGCCTGTCGTGTAAATGTATATATAAGTATATGTTTGTGTGTCTGTGTTTGTCCCCCAGCATCGCTTGACAACCGATGGTGGTGTGTTTACGTCCCCGTAACTTAGCGGTTCGGCAAAAGAGACTGATAGAATAAGTACTAGGCTTACAAAGAATAAGTCTTGGTGTCGATTTGCTCGACTAAAGGCAGTGCTCCAGCATGGCCGCAGTCAAATGACTGAAACAAGTTAAAGAGTAAAAGAATGTGTGTGCAATTGCGAGTACGAATGAATGAATGAATGAATGAATGAATACCTGCATGCGTAATTGCATGCACAGGTGAGTGCACAAGCACATGCACACTCGTGCATCCACACAATTCTAGTGCAATCCCTGCAACTGAAATCAGATACATTACCCGAACACACACACACACACACACACACACTCTCACGCGTGCGTGCATATATATTTACGTCCGCATATACACGTGCACACACACACACACACACACACACACAGGGCCTGCTCCCTGTGAAGGGAGTCGGGCTTCCTCTCTGCTATCAAAAATCAATCCGGCCCCTTTCAAGGATCTTCAGATCCTTCCACGGATCTCTCGGTTGAACTCGCTCCTTTCATAGATCCTGCACACACACACGCATGCACGCACGCACACACACCTACACACACTGACGCACACATACATTCACACACACACATTAGTAACAACGTTTAAACCCCCCTCTTTTTCTGTCACTCTCTCTCTCTCTGTTTCTCTGTCTTTCTGTCTGTCTCTTTCTCTCACTCACTCACTCACTCACTCTCTCTTTCTCTCTCCCGCTCTCCTTCTTTCACTCTCTCTTTCTCTTTCTCTGACTATCTGTCTTTCTGTCTGTCTGTCTCTTTCTTCTATCTCTCACTTTCACTTTCTTTTTCTCTCCCTCTCTCTCCCTCTATCTTCCTCTCTCTCACTCTCTCTCTTTCTGTCTCTCTTAGTTTCTCTTACTCTCTCTTTCTTTCTCTCTTTCTCTCTCACTCTCTTTGTCTCCCTTTCTGACTGTCTGTCTTCCTGTCTGTCTCTCTCTTTCTCTCTCTCCTTCTCTCTCTCTCTCTCTTTCCCCTCTCTGTCTGTATAAAATTTTGAAACTACAAAATCAGGTTAGAACCCCCCCCCTCCACCACCACACTAAAATAAAAAAAAGAGAGAGAGAAAAAGAAGCCCAGCCAAAACCTGGCCGAGTGCGGTTTAAGTGCGCCAACTGCCGAGGTTAACGAGAGCGTGAGAACCAGGATGTTCTTGTTATTGTTATGGTTTTTTTTTTTTAACTTTAGATTGACGGCAAATTCTAAATATTGTTTTTGTTTCCTAAAAACTTTCGGAGATTTTTGCATTTCCTTTTTTCTTTCTTTGTTTCTTTTTTTGTTTTGTTTTAGTTCTTTTTTTTTCTCGATTGCCTCATTCAGTCTTTTTTTGGTTTTGTTTTTTTGGTTTTGTCATTTTTATAATTCTTAGCTTAGTTGGCAAAAACAGGCGATTTTCTACGGCGCAGACTTAGAATACACACACACACACAACACACACCACACACACACACACACACACATATTTATGCCGTCTGGGAGATATAGGATTCTTAAGGCATTTCAGTTCCTTGGCTCCTAAAAGAACATATACAGCGTGCTAAGCAACCAATCTCGCCCAATCTATCTATCTATCTATCTATCTATCTATAGCTGGCAGAAACGTTAGCACGCGGGCGAAACTTAGCAGTATTTTCGTCTGCCGCTACGTTCCGAGTTCAAATTCCGCCGAGGTCGACTTTGCCTTTCATCCTTTCGGGTCGATAATTAAGTACCAGTTACGCACTGGGGTCGATGTACGACTTAATCCCTTCGTCTGTCCTTGTTTATATCCCCTCTATGTTTAGCCCCTGTGGGTAGTAAGAAATAATACTCTATCTATCTATGTATCTATCTACTTCTATATCTATCTATCTATCTATCTATCTATCTATCTACTATCTATCTCTATCTATCTATCTATCTATCGAGAGGGGGCATCCCTGACGGACCGAACGTGCAATGTCGAAAGGTCTCAATGGACATCTATCGAGACCTTCGACATTGCACGTTCGGTCCGTCAGGGATGCCCCCTCTCGGCGCTTCTATACGTATTGACTCTTGAGCCACTACTGCGAAGCTGGCGACTCTAAGGGGCATCCCGCGAGAATTGGGATGCGGGACGAGCGTGTCTGCATACGCGGACGACGTCACCGTCATAGTGTCTAGCCACGAGCACATCGAGCTGGTCGGCGAGACACTGAAAACTACGAAGCGGTGACAGGAGCGAAAATCAACCGGGAAAAGTCAGTGGGCTTGCGACTAGGCACCTGGAGAAGCAAGCCCATGCCGTCCACCAGCGCCTCCGTCGTGGGACGCTGGACCGACGGCCCGGTTGAGTTGCTCGGGGTCTGGTTTGGTCCGGACCTCCAAGTGGAGAAGAACTGGAACGAGATAAAGAGTAGGGTGGTCACTCTCGCCCGGCAATGGGCCGAGAGGAAACTGTCCTTAAAAGGTCGAGCGGAGGTGGCGAACACGTACATCGCGTCGTCATCTACTACCGCCTGACCGTCGTACCTTGTCCCGACCATACCATCACCAAACTACAACGCATCCTCTTTCGCTTCTTGTGGAAAGGATGCGTCCCGATGGTCAGGCGATCCATTTGCTGTCAACCACCGTTAAAAGGAGGGCGGCATGCCGTGGTTGATGATGCGCAGACACGCGCTGAGACTGCGACATCTCTGGCTCTATGTAGACGACGGTGAACAGGTGTGGTCGCCGTTTGTGAGGCACGATTTCCCGCAGCTCGTCTCCATGACCGAACTGCAGTCGTGGATCAAAAGAGGCCGAGGAAGGGCGAATGGCACCGCGAGTGTCGCGTTGCTCTCAAGCAACTCTGCCGTCTGGGTCGACCTTAAGTGACTTCAACACAACCAAAGCATTCTATAGGGGTTTAGTGGAGGGGAGGTACGACGACGAGCTCGGGGCGAACCTGGACGTCGACGAGGAGTACCTGACCCGCCTGTTCGGGACGACTTTCGGGCCAGGGCCCATGGACAACTTCCAGAGATCCCTGGCCTGGCAGTGCTACCGAGAAAGCGCTACCCGTTCGGGATAAGCTCTACAGACACGGCTCGAGAAACACGGGGCCGACCTGCCCGAGATGCGGTCAGAGCGACGAAACCGTTCTGCACGCACTCGTTCAGTGTCCAACAATTTCCGACCTGTGGGCTTATGTCGAACAACTGCTGTCACGTGTGGGACGAGTCGGTTTATCAGCTGAGTCTATCGTCAATATTGTCACGCCTCCTTCCTTCAAACGGGAAGGAAAGCTATTTCATCATCCTTGTGGCTATGGCGAAGGAATGTATCTGGTGGACGCGTCTGAAAGGATTGGAGACAAACACTTTCCTCCTGGTCAATCTCTCATCAACTTCTTCAAGTACCACTTGAAAAGGAAAGTGAGAGTAGAGAGGCAAGTTTTGTCTAGCGAATGTTTTTAAAAAAAGATGGGTGAATGTAGCAAGAATGGCACGTATGAATGACGAAGCCACCTTGAGCATAGTAATAGAACCAGAAATCGAAAAACAGAGAGTTGCTTATTTGCAAAAAAAAAAAAAAAAAAAAAAAGAAATATAAATGTGACTTCATTGACCGAGGTTACCGTGGTCTTTTCCGCAGGCTTTCTTTCCACGGGTAAACCTCACCTGTCCTCCCCTTTACACTTCATATTGACATTTCTGTGATAACGATCCCTATTGATCATTTTTTTTCCTCTCCCCCCCCCCCCCTTTTTTTTTTTTTTTTTTTTTTTTAACCCCCCTTATTTGTCCTCTTTCTTCCTTTTACGATCCCTTTTGATCGACTCCCCCCTTCCTTTTTTTTTTTTTTTTTTTTTTTTTTTTTTAAACCTTCAAAAGAAAGCTCTACCTTGTAATTTGTTCTATCTGTGTGCAGCCCTGTGTGGCTAATAAAGAAACATATCTATCTATCTATCTATCTCCTCTCTCTCTTCCTCTCTTTCTCCTCCTCTCTTTCTCCTCCTCTCTCTCACTTTCTCTCTCTCTCTCTCCCTTTCTCTCTCTCTCTATCTATCTATCTCTCTATCTATCTATCTATCTATATAAATATATATATATATAAATAGAGAGAGAGAGAGAGAGAGAGAGAGAGTGAGAGAGAGGGGTAGTCAGATAGATAGACAGGCAGGCAGACAGGCGATTTAGGGACTGGCTTAGCACCAAGAACTTTACCCCTTATAATTTATTTTATTCGTGATCCCTGATTACCAGTTCCAACTATTTCTGTTACCTGTTGTGTACTTATATGAATTCCTGGTAATTAATCAGATAGATGTTGATAGTTCAGGTATAAAGTAATTAAAAAGCTGCCTTTTTGTTTATATTTGCAAATATTTCCCCTCTCAAAGTTTCCAGAAATGTAATAGCAAGCGCTAAAAGCCCGCCACCGACCATAGTGGGGCATGAAAATTCTTTATTGGGCGTCAATACTATTTACCCATGGAAATAGAGAACCATAGCTTCGGGTGGATGGTTAGAAACAAGCAACTTAGTTCTGTATAAACGCCATACTGACCAAAGTCCATCCTTTTCTTATCCTTGGCTGTTGATTTGCTTTCGCTCGGACGAAGATATCGTTGTAAGGATCATTCCCTAAATTTTCAATCGATCGATTGATAATATTAAACCATGAACACACTCAAATGCATATCTGAGACATCTGTAAGCCTATAATATATAGGACAGGTGAAACAAGACAACAATGCCAAACTAGTCCCTAAACTCACGTGTCCTCTCTCACACTCACTTGCTGACCAAGTTTACAGTCTCTGCAGTAAGTCGACAACTGAACCCTCGAACTCTGTCATTTATTACACCTTCCTCCGTAATGTGGAATGTCAGATTGAACTAAAGTTTTCTTTCTAAAATCAATAAATACCATGTATAATGGAACCTTACATTCCCTGACCATCTCCATGAGGATATTGATATTAAAGAGGAAAAACATTGGTCTATCGTGTCCACTCCTTTACGAAACCCCATCTGAACTTCCACGAACTCTTCTTTGGCAGTTCTTTACATCTTCATCAGAATTCTCATCAAGAGCTTTCTGGTAGGGTTGAGGAGAGTTATGATACAGCATTCCAAGCAGTCTGTAGTGGCCTACCTCCTTTGTAAGTGCAACGTAGGCCGTTCGTATCAAGTCGGCGAGGCCATTCACCCATTTCACAGCTTCATGAATTACCTTCGTCGTCAAACCTTTATTTTCTTCTCAATAACTGCACAGAGAGGTCATCGACACTTTTGGCTTTCTTGTAAGGCAGGCGCCGAACTACATCTCTCACTCCAACTTCCAGAATTTCTGGTTCACCGTGAGACAGGTTATTGATGCTATTACTTTCACCGATTTAATGAGGTTCTGCGAAACCTCGCGAAGTCCCTCGCCTTTCTCCTGCTATTTCCTCACGAATATTCTTCATGCCTGTAAGAATTCGGTCTTTCTCTCCCTTAATGTGGAATTGTTTGGGGCTGGAAATTGTTTGCAAGTCATTTTTCTTTCCTTTTGGTGACATAATTGGTCATTCTTCCAAATCCCCCTCTCACTCCCTCTCTACTGTCTTTCCTAACCAAATACATATATGGACGCACACACACACACACACACACACACACATACATACGTGTATGTATATATATTATATATATAATATATATATTATATATACAGCATGTATATATAAATATATATTATACATACATACACACGTACATACATACATATCTGTAATTATTGGGGCCCTGGTATATATACCTAAATACCAATCTTAAGAAATTAGGCTTCTCAAAAACAGAAACGAGAAGAAGACTACAGATCGAAGCCATCACTGGAACTGTAAAAATCTGTAAAACTTTCCAGAAGTTTATCATTTAAATATATATGAGCATGTTTAGATATGCAAATATATGCATGAGAAGACATACATAAAACAAGACATACAAATCTGCACATATGCATACA
>NC_043021.1:27177722-27182722 GCF_006345805.1 Octopus sinensis
ACTTGTACCCACTCACACACACACACACACTGACATATGTCGGCCATTGTCACCAGTGAAAACGAAAAACTGCCAATGAAAACATAACGAAACAGAAACGAGTGAAACGAGCAGACGACAGGTCCTCAAAGTGATTCTTCATGAAATCCTTAGACGTTTTGTCTAAAATTAAGATGCGATTGTCTCGACTGGAACGCCTTTGTGTCAAAGGTGTGACCAACCAGGGCTCAGCAACGTCGTCAGTAACAACAACAATTAATTTAAATTAAAGATGATTCGCATATTGAAGCTTCGACGTCTGGGAACTGAGTCGGTAAACACCCACAGAATTATTAACCATCGTCTCAACAACCACCTTGAGCACTTTTTTCAGCTCCATGTGTTTAAACACATGTGGGCATGCCTACAAAGTTAGAAAACCGCACAGCTCACATGACTTGCGGAAACAATTTTCCACCCTCAGTGTTGCTGAAGCATGGAACAAACTCCCTGCATCAGTTGTTAGCTGCCGAGACATTGCATCCTTTAAAACCTCCATGCTTCCTGAAATTCGCCAAAACTACACCCGATATCCTCCCCACTCCATATGCATGCACACATATCACGACTCATACACTGTTCCCTTTCCTGACTTTTGTACATAATTCCATCTGCCGTACATCCAGCTTTGATGAGTTGTAGTGTACCTGAGCACCAGACATAATAATTTCGTTAATATTTTTAATTGTTAGAAAAATGCTTAGAATCCCGAGGGCCAATAATGTGGAAGTGTTGAGGAAGATGAAAGTGAAGAGACAGTTGATGGGTACTCGCAGAAGATTTGTTGATAATTTTCTCAGAGATGATGACGGAATGGATCGTTACATGGTGGAGACGGAGCTGATGGGAAGGAGAGAGAGAGAGGAAGGCAGAGAATGAAGATGTTCGACTGGATGAAGGAGAAAATGAAGGTGCAGAGCGGGAAAGGCCCGGGGGATATTACGAGAGCCCCCCCCCCGCTCCATTTCCATCGCTCTTAACTTTGTAAAAGATGGAGGTATTCTTATGAAAGTCCAGAGATTTGCTTTTGAGAAATTCTGAGGAGGTCTTTTATCTTTTTTGTTTTGTCTCAATCACTGGACCGTGACCATGCTGGGGCACTGCTTTCAAGAGTTTAGTTCGAACGAATCGATCTCAGTTCTGATATTCTTTTTAAGCCAAGTACTTTTTATGATTCATGACTTTTGACGAACCGCTAAGTCACGGGGACATAAAAAAAACTAGCACCGGTTGTCAAGCGATAGTGGGAAACAAACACAAGCACAAAGAGACGCACACGCAGATACATTCACACACACACACACACACACACACACACACATACACACATATACATACATATATATATATACCTATACACTCACAGACAGACGCGCGCACGCACACACACACAACGGTATTTCAGTTTTCATCTACAAAATCCACTCACAAGGCTTTGGTCGATCGGAGAAGAGCCAAAGTGTCGCGCAGTGGGACTGAACCCAGAACCATGTGGTTGGGAAGCAAGCTTCTCAATCATACACCTGCACCTCAATAAAAAAAAAATTAAATTACAAAAAAAAAGAACAACAGATATTGTTTTTGAATCCGTTTTGGAATCTTCTCACACCCACTTCTCGTCTTTTGTTCATAACCAATTTTCGTAACTTCTGCATTTTCGCCTCGCCTTTTTTCTTTGTTCAGATTTATATTTATAAAACATGGACAATTATATAACCGACACCCTCGGAAATGGATTTCTGCAAAATGTCATTTAAGAATATTCATTTTAAAAATGATGAAACAAAGTGGAGTGGAGGCGGGAGGGATTGAACTGAAGCTCCTTCAAATAATAATGATAATGATAATGATGATGATCATAACGAGAAGAACAGTCTGGGATGGTACATCAAACAGCAGAGTGAATCCTTGTTTGCCGCTGTTAGAATTAACAATACAATATCTACCGAAAATGTGATGCACCGACAAACATTTAAGAAACATCAAGAAAGAGTAAACGATTAGAAAATGGAATCACTGCATAGACAATATTCTCAGAGAAATCGAAGGAGAATACACGATCGACACTTGGAGGTGGCTAAGAAAAAGTGATCTGAAAGGACAAACTCTAAGAACTAATTACACAATGTTCCAAATAGATAAGAATGGCGAATCGCCCCTTTGTAGGATGTGTGGCAGCAGAAACGAAACAATCTCAAATATTGTGAGTGAGTGTAGCAAGCTGGCCGAAAGGAGGCACGATAACGTGGCCAAGTTCGTCCAGTGGAGGCTATGTGAAAAGTACGGCCTGAACAGAGCACGGAAATGGTACGAACATGAACCAGAAGTCTGTAGGATACTGTGGGATTTTACAATCCAGTGTGACTCCCTAATTGAAGCTCGGAGACCAGATAATGTTGTGCTAGATAAAGGAAAGAAGGAAACTAAGATTATAGACATGGTAATACCTGGAGATGCAGGCAGACGTGACAAAGAACTAGGAAAGATTGATAAGTTCAGATTACTAAAAGACGAAATAGCAAGAATGTGGACCATGAGGAGAGTGTATGACATTCCAGTAGTTGTAGGGGGCAGTGGGAGCATTAACAACTAAGTTGGAGAAATATGTCAAAGAAATCGGAATTGACATGAGAGCAAAGCAAGCCCAGAAAACTGCTCTGCTGGGGACAGCTAGGATTTTGAGACTGGGATTGGATGTTGAATGTCTGCCACGATAATTAACAACCAAGTATCAAAGCTTACAATGTGCAGAAAGAGACCCTGTGAGACGTCAGACTGACGGCGGTTGTCCGCTCGCACGGAATCTACCAGAACAAAAACTGAATTAGCAAAGCTAGACAGAACTAGGAAGGAATTCAATATGAATGGAGGACTCCACCCAATGGCAGGAGTAGCAAGATTATAACTACCTAAAAAGGAAGGTGGAAGAGGGTTAATATTAGTAGAAGACTGTGTGGAGTTAGCTAGAGTAGATATAGATGCCTATGTAGGTAACAGTGAAGAAAGTTTATTAAAGGCTCCTAGAGTCACAGCAAGACATAGGGAAACCAAAACACCATACGAACTTAAAAATCAGAAAAATGAACAGAAATTATCTCACTGACAGTAGAAGGCTTTGCATGGTAGATTCCCAAAGATAGCTTCAGCAAATAGTAGTAATGAGACATGGTTATGGTTGCAGAAAGGGAAGTTGAAGTGGGAGACAGAAAGGTTGTTAATAGCTGCATAAGATCAAGCATTAAGGACTAATTGGATAAAAGCCAAGATAGACAAAAACCAAGAAGAATCCCAATGTAGGTAATGCAAATCAAAAGAGAAATGTGTTACTCATATAGGAAGTGAATGTAGCATGCTGGCACAGAAAGAATTCAAGGAAAGACATGACAACATAGAGTGAGTAATCCACTGGGAGTTATGTAGAAAGCTAGGAATTGAACATACTGATAAATGGTATGAACAGGAATCTAGTAAAGTACTAAAAAGTAAGAAATACAAGATGTTATGAGACTTTAACATTCAGACTGACAGAGTAATAGAAGCTAGGAGGCCTGATTTAGTAGTAGTAAAGTGTGAACTAACATGAGCTTCACTCGACTCCGAACTCTGAACTTTTGAACTCACTCGGATCGTTACAATTTATACTTTACTCGGACCAGTCTATCTCTCGCAAAGGGGTATCGTAACTCTCAAAGGCAAAGTCGATCTCGGCGAAATTTGAACTCGGAATGTAAGGATGGACGAAATGCCGCTATGTATTTTGCCTGACGTGCTAACGATTCTGCCACCTAATAATAATAATAATAATAATAATAATAATAATAATAATAATAATAATAATAATGGTTTCAAATTTTTCCACAAGGGCAGCCATTTTGGTAGCGGGGATGAATCAATTACATCGACCCCAGTGTTTCACTGGTACTTAATTTATCGACTCCGAAATGATGAAAGGCAAAGTCGACCTCGGCGGAATTTGAACTCAGAACGTAGCGGCATTTCGCCCGTCTTTACGAAGAGTATACTATGAGGAGCCTGTTATTAGTGGTTTGTTACACAGTGTCAGATTTACCTAAATTTTAGGCTGGCAAAAGTCTAGGACGTCTAAACCTAGCGGCCTTCCAACCAAGGTGTACAATATTTTTCACAGTCTTATAGCCATTCAAGAAGACATTAGAACGAATTTGATAAATACAAGGATTGATAAAACCTAGTCAGACTGCAAGCGCAGAATGTGTGGAAAATGCTTACATGCTAACTGATCTTATGATAGATGAATTGTTTAGCTTTCTGGAGAAGGGGGCAATTGTTACCAGAAGAGCAAGTGGGATACAGAAAGAAGTCAAGGGGAACTGTTGATATTTTGTACATCGGCAGAATGATATTAAGTGAAAAGCGCAGAAGGAAGAACTTAATTATTGATTGGTTAGTCTACAAGAAAGCATTCGATAATGTACAGCAATATTAGCTTTGGAGTCATTGGAAACATCGGGGTTCATGAGAAAGATTAACAAACAGAACAGAAAATAGAACCAAAATGTGGAATTGGGTTATAAGGAAGTGTGAAAAAAGAAAGGGAATTTTAATTTGTCATCCTTGTTACTTGTCAGATAAATTTAAAAAAAAATTTTTTTCAAGTATCCCCCAACCAACTCCTAAATATATATATATGAAGGCGCGTGGCTCAGTGGTTAGAGCGTCGAGCTTACGATTGTGAGGTTGTGAGCTAGATTCCCGGACCGAGCTGCGTGTTGTGTTCTTGAGCAAGACACTTTATTTCGCGTTGCTCCAGTTAACTCAGCTGTAGAAATGAGTTGCGACATCACTGGTGCCAAGCTGTATCGGCCCCTTTGCCTTTCCCTTAGATAACATCAGTGGTGTAGAGAGGGGAGGCTGGTTTACATGGGCGACTGCTGGCCTTCCACAAACAACCTTGTCCGGACTTACGCCACTTTCTAGGTGCA
>NC_043021.1:27187722-27252722 GCF_006345805.1 Octopus sinensis
ATTTTTATTCGCATTTATATTTTTACCTTCTGTGCTTTTTGTATATGTATATTTGTTATATGTTTTAGAAACCATGGTAATATTTATATACGATCAAATGTTAGGGGGTTGATGTTTGTTCTATGATCAATGTTTCTTTATCTTTATCTCAATTACATTTGAGCAGTTCTTTTTTGCAGTCCTGTAAACCCTTTTGTTTTCATAGAAAGAGACAAATATTATTTCTTGTCATATATATCTATATATATATATAAAGTTAATCCAAACAAGAAAGCACAAAAAACACAACAACGCGAGGACGTGGAACAAATATAGTATTATTGGACGCTCAGGAAAGAAGGAGGGTTTAACGTTTCGAGCGGAGCTCTTCGTCGGAAACATAGGAGAAGGAAAGATCCAGAGAAGGGAAGACAGAGGGAAAAAAATCGCTAACGGTACACACGCGGTCACATTTTAAATGTATTATATACCTTTCCAACACTTCCGTCGCCTCTCTCAACATCTCGGTCAGTATACACAACTCCATTCTCACCACCTCCTTCCACTACAAACACACCGACTCAGACTTCTCTTCCTCCCACCCTACCACACCAAGCTCTCCATCCCCTACTCCCAATTCCTCCGTCTGCGCAGGCTCTGCAGTGACAACCATGACTTTGAGACTCAGTCACAACTCATGGCCCGCTTCTTCATCCTTCGCGGATATCCCCTCACCACTATCCTCACCGCCCTTGCCAGAGCACTTCCGTAGACTGTGCCTCTGCTCTCTCTCCCTGCACCCGCCCCACCGTTGCCCGTCTCCCGTTTCCCCTCATCTACCACCCCTCGACCCTGCTCCTCCAACGCACCATTCTCCGAGCCTTCCAGCGTCTCCAGTCCGACCACTCCACTTCCCCAACTTCCCCTCTCCCTCCTTCAAACGAGCCCACAACCTACGTGACCTCCTGATTCACAATTTCTTCTCTAACACCACCTCCCAACCTGGCTCGTTCCCCTGCTCCCGCTTACGCTGCCGCACTTGCCCCTACCTCTCCAACATCACCATCCTCTCTGGCACCCATCATCGTCCCTATCATATTACCGACTCCTTTACCTGCACTTCTAGCAACATCATTTACTGCATCTCCTGCTCTTTTGCCCTTTTCTTTACATTGGTCAAATGGAACGCCGCTTGGCTGACCGGTTCGCGGAGCACCGCCGAGATATTAGACTAAGCAATGACACTCCAGTCTCGCTCTACCTGTCATTCATTACAACACCTATCTGTGTTCGGATTGTCTTTGCACAGGAGCCATCCGGACTCCCACCTTCGCTGTGAAAAAGAATTAATCTCTCTTCGCTCCTTTGCGCCACATGGGCTCAACTCCCCTCCTCTTCTCTCTTCACATGCACACGTCAACGTCACTAGCCCCTATCCACATGCACACGCTTACACACTCTAACATAACAGACCCACGCGCACCTTCGTTTTGGGATCACCAGTACTTTATTATCTCCCCTTCTTCCTAACCCTCCTGTCCAACTATCTTTTTCCAACCAGTTGCCATGACTGACCGCTAAATTCACAGGTTAATTTTTTTTATTATCTCTCTGTTTATTTCCTCGCGTTCCTTTCTGTTGAAGAGCGTAGGCTCGAAACATAAAAGACTTTCTCACCTTCCCGAGCGTCAAACTAAATATTTCTTTCTGACAAAAGAATCTTTCTTTCAAATTTGGGTACAAAGCCAGCAATTTGAAAGAGGGGGGGAGTTTAGGAGATTACATCGACTCCAGTACTTAATTGGTTCTTATTTTATCGGCCCCAAAAGGGTGAAAGGCAAAACTGACTTCGGCAGCATTTGAACTCAGAATGTAAAGAACCGGAAACTCTCTGGCAAAATATGAAGGACCTACATTCTTGAAGAGCGAAGACAAATAGAGTTACGCGGCTATCGTAAGCTGCGAAAGAACATCGGTACCGTAATTGAAGTTACTTCGCTTGTAGATCGAAACAAGAGTCGTGGATTCCGTTTACATAATCTTAAACAATTGAGAATAAAAGCGGATCTACGTCGAGTCGACCACATCCGAACTGGAGCTCTCTTTTTGATCAGGACATAACAAAGATATTTCAACGAGAAGGTTAAATATTACCGTTACGAGTCAACATTTAATCAATTGATCAGACACACCTAAATTCTCTCTTAAAAGACGTGCAATATCTCATGAATTCTAGAATGAACAATGATTGTTTTTATTAAGAGACCCGTTTAAGAAAGAAGAAAAAAAACCGGTATCATGACAACCGGAAATGAATCACTTAAGAAGCATTCGTTTTCTTTTCCGTAAAATACTGCAAACGTAACCAACAACAACAACAATAATAATGATGATAATAATGATAATAATCCTAAACTACACCTGTAGTCTTCTCTAAATTCTTATGGAAATATTTTATTTCTTTCTTATTTCTAATACAGAATTTAGCATTGTCCAGTATTTTTGTTATAGAAACGTGCGTGTGTGTGTGTTGAATGTGGATAATAAAACTCTGTGTTTATGAGCGGAAAGATAACAATGAGGAGGAAAAACATTTCTAAGTCATGAAGTCGGGTTATTGTTTGTTTGTTGGGTCTGAAGGTGGCAAAGGTGTGGCTAGGTTTAGATTTAGGGCGAAGTAACTCAAATACGAACTCAATTCTAATGTAATATATTCTGAATTGAATAAGTCGATAGAGTATTGGATCACTAATTTATAGGATGCGAGATCAAATCTTCACTAGGCATTTCGTTTTGTTTCTGGTACAGATAAGGTAACTGGTTCTCCGTCGGTTACGACGACGAGGGTTCCAGTTGATCCGATCGACGGACAGCCTGCTCGTGAAATTAACGAGCAAATGGCTGAGCACTCCACAGATACACCGTTAATCAGGGAGATTCAGCATGACACATAATGTGATAAGGCCCCTTGTGAATTACAGGTACAACTCATTTTTGCCAGCTGAGTGGAATGGAGGAATGTGGAATAAAGTGTCTTGCTCAAGGACACAGCACGCTGCTATGTATCGAACTCGAGACCGTAAGAAAACGCTGTCAGCGTTATTCCATTTAACCCAACGCGAGTATTTGCAAGTTCAACCACGTGATGCTTTCCATCAGTTTGAACCGCGCTTTCCCTTGCATGTAACGGCGGCGCCCGTTGGTCCGTCATAATTATTCCTAATTTAGGCGGAAAGTCAGAAATTGTGGCCGAACAACTCGCATGCACGCACACACACGCCTAACATACGCACATACCTGCACACGTCTTTATACGCACACACATGCAAGTATGTGTGTTTTACTCTTATTGCTTATTTTTTTACACTTTTTAACACATTTTTCTCTATTTTGCCTTCAGCCCTGTGTTTTCTTGTGCGTGTGCGTATATAGACATGTGTATGAACCTTTTTGTGCACGTGTGTGTGTGCGAGCGAGTATGCGGGTATGTATATATTTTTTGGTGAATGTGTGGGTGAGCATGTGTGTGTTTCAAGTGAGGGTGGATGAGTATATACATATAGGCGCATGTACGTATGCGTGTGGGCGCGCATGTGCATGTATGGACATGCGCGCTTACGTGATTACTATGAACATTTTTACTCCCGTACCTTTACTCCCTCCCCTCACTTAGCGGTCATTCTAATAGTTCTTTTGTCTTTATAACGGTCAATCACACAGTAATATATATACAACATACATACATACAACATACATACATACATACTACATACATACATACATACATACATACATACATACATACATACGAGGGTGAGTCAAAAAGTAATGCCATTTTGTTTAGGACAGGTATAATTATCAACACAGGAACAAGTATAATACATCAAAATGATGCTGGTCCTCTGTGGATCACATCCCTACTTCTCAACATAGTCACCGTTTCTCCCAATAGCAATGTTCCACCTTCGAATGAGAGCATGTATCCCTGCCCCGTAAAATTCTGTTGACTGTTCTTTGAGCCACTTCACTAGTTTTCACTTCCTCGTCACTGAACTATCATCTCTTCGGCCCCATGAAAGAGGGTTTGAGAGGCAAACATTATTCCAGTGATGAAGTGAAAACTGTAGTGAAGAAGTGACCCAAAGAACAGTCAACAGAATTTTACGGGGATACGTGCTCTCATTTGAAGGTGAAACATTGCTATTGAGAGAAACGGTGACTATGTTGAGAAGTAGGGATGTGATCCACAGAGGACCAGCTTCATTCTGATGTATGATACATGTTCCTGTGTAGGTAATTATACCTGTCCTAAACAAAATGGCATTACTTTTTGACTCACCCTCGTATGTATATATATATATATATATATAATTAGTGAATTGAAGAAATGGAGTTGAACGAAGATTGAACAGAAATCCTTTTATTGCATTCTACACGTGTTTCGAAGGCCACAATTTACCAAATTCCGATTGAATAAGGAGACCATATTGTGTCTTTCTCTTCAGGAAGAAATAGGAATTCCGTTGGCAGAACAAAAACAGAACAGAGGCGCCTCTGTTCTGTTTTTGTTCTGCCAACGGAATTCCTATTTCTTCCTGAAGAGAAAGACACAATATGGTCTCCTATTCAATCGGAATTTGGTAAATTGTGGCCTTCGAAACACGTGTAGAATGCAATAAAAGGATTTCTGTTCAATCTTCGTTCAACTCCATTTCTTCAATTCACTAATAATATTAAAATTCAATTATCCGCACCAACGCACGGTTGCAACACCATATGGTTGTACCTCCAACCGTGCTTTCTTCTGCTGTGATTTTTGCTACCAAGGTATCGGTTAAACTTTTGATTAATCTGCAACAAGATTATTCATCTTTCTATTTCACCAAATATATATATATATATATAATATATATATATATATATATATATATATATATATATATATATATATTCCCGTTACAAATATGTATTAGTTAATTAGTTATTATACAGTCGGAATACAGAATTTTCCCCTGGCGGAATATGTCATCAAAGGGGTGAGAAAATCTTCTCATACAAAATTGGAGATCCAGAATATTTAATTCTTAACTGAAACATCTTTTAATTCTTTCGTTTTTACAAAATGAAAAAAGTTCTTAATTTTTGTTTTTCTGTTGTTGTCTTGGTAACCACGAACAGCACCATTTCGCCTTTCGTGGGATTCATCGGCGCAGTAGAACTTTCTTTTAAATGTCGTATGAAAGTGCTTCTTTGCTTTTTGTTCGTTTCGATATCACCAATGTAACGAAGCTATATTTTGGTTGAGTTAGGAGATCGAAGATCAAGGAACCTGTATGAAGTTCCAAACACAACATATTTATTCTTCGTCAACAAAACGTGTTGTCGTTAAGACGAACGACAGAAAAGAAGTTACATAAACCAAGTGAATCCGCTCAGTAATGTCTACGAGACATCTCCCAACAAGGACAGTAGTCGTCAGCGATATAAATTCTAACAGCTACCTGGCTTAACCCCATTGCTTGCCATGGGTCCCATTTGGGGATCTGCTAAAAACAGTCTCCCTGCCACTTGTATGTTGTATTTAAAGTGAATTGCTTATATACATTGCATTTGCTGAGGTGTGTTTAACAATATTTAGTAATTAAAGATTGTCGTTATTAGTTATGGCTAATTCTAGACGACATTTTATGCCATAAATTGTGAGTTTTGAACTACAAAAGTATTGACTGCTTTGAAGTGTCAGTCGCCACGATAGATCGGTAGCCACTACACATTTTTTTCTCTCCTTGTTTTTTCTGTGTCCCTTTCTGTAGAAGAGCGTAGGCTCGAAACGTAAAATACTTTTTTCTATTCCTGAGCGTTATACTAATACATCTGTTTGTTTTGTACACCACCTGTCTTCGTCTGTTGTTTTTTTCGTAAACTCTCCCTATATATATATATATATTGTATTTCCCATCTATATCATTCATTGATATTTCATATACATTCGCATTTGATACTATAATTTCAAAAACTAAAATGTTTATTATTGCAATTGAATAGAAAAGGATAAATTTGCTTTTTTTCAGCGATCCTCGTTTGGGACTTTTCCAAAAATTTATCATAATTTCCAAAATAATTCACATATGAAGAAAATTTAAATACTACATATTATTTAAACTCCTAAGATACCTGGTAAAGCCCAAAAATATGAATTAAAAATTTTGGTAGTTAATGGGTTAAGGTGTGTTATAAGCGTTGTCGTGGTCCGTAGCGATAAGTTCTTGTAGTTGATGCTTTGGGATATTGCACAATCACTTCTGGTTAGCAGAAAGACTCCTGTTGTTATGTCCTGTAATTTGTATTTGTGTAACATTCTCCGTTTTTTTCCCGTCCTTTTATTTCGTATACATTCGCTGCTTTCTTCCAAGGAATGTAATGCTATTTGCTTAGTTTTTCCTTGGGGCTGGCCAGATTGGAGCAATCTCGAGTATAACCAGCCGCAATTGCAAAGATAATCTGGAACTCGACTGAGGAAAGAAAATTCCGAATGACCCGTCCTTGTTTTCTCTGTATCGTCTATCTGGATGTTTTGTTGTCCCTTTTTTGTACCATCTAACTGTCTGGATGTTTTGCGTTCTTGTCCCATTTTTGTATTATATATATATATATATTTCCTTTTCATATATTGAATCGAACTGGTGGTGAATAAAATTTGTTCTACCAATAGTTGATCGTTGTTTATTCAAGAAATGAAAGAAAACCTGTGAACCTCGAAGTTATTTGGACTTTGAATAGTTTCCATTCCATCTGTTGCTCACCAATGGTTGTAAAGGTTGATTTATAGCGTAAAATATAGATTTATAATTTTAAACAAAAACTGACGCAAATATACACAAATTCAGAGCGAGGAGGACATTTATTTGATTCTGGTATTGAAAGTCAGAATCGAACCTGCTAGAGTCAGAGAAAACATTTAGTTCGGTGCTGGGCCGTCTTAGAAGTATTATAAGCCCCACCCACGGGGTGAATCAGTACACCGAGCCTTGTGGTATTGATTTATTGGCAACAAGCCACAGCATACATAGATGAGAATCGGGCCCCTAGACCCGTGAGACCCCAGACAAATCAATGAAGCGGACCCTACAACATTCGTTTATTGACGGTAAACCACAGAATACTTAGGTCAGAATTATGTCCCAGGTCCTGTGAGGTCCCTGGCCAACTGCCCAGTCTGCCTATATCTTCAGACAACAAAATTTCGGTGGTCTACATTTACTGTTTTCTGTCGCTGCTCTTTTTTTGGTGGTCGTAAACATTGTTGTGATTATGTTTGGGAAAACCTTGCACTTTACACTTCAATTTTCAAGACCAACAGAAATTTCCATAAGAAAATCTTCTACAAATTTCCTGTGAATCTTCGCCGTTTTTTCTCCCAAGCACTTCATATAAATATATTCAGGCGATCACACTTTCGAAATAGTTTCTGAAATTGAGGATAATTTTCCTTACCAGCCCGGCTGTATGGTTCAGAAGCTTGCTTCATAACCACGTGGTTTTGGGTTCAGCCCCACAGCGCGACACCCTGCCTCGGTTGGTTCAAATGCCTTCTACTATAGCCCCTACCCGACCAAATAACTTTGGGGGTTAATTTTGATAGACGGAAAATGTGTGGAAGCCTGTTTTACGTATACCAAAACAAGAACGATTCAGGGAAGATTTGCAAGGAAGATGCGCAGGTTCGTGAAGCGTAAGCTTAGCTGTGTGGTTAAGAAGCTTGCCTCCCGACCATGTGGTCTTCGGTTCAGTTCCACTGAAAAGAAAATACAGGAGGGTTAGTTAATTATGATTTTATTCAACATGTTCCTCCCTCAGATTCACACACTTATTGCAGTGGCCCTTCAGAATTTCTGAGCCCTGTAAAAGAACTCGGAAGGCTGGGCCACTCACCAGGCCTTTCGCTACACCCTTAAAGTCGGGAACAATGATTTAACTCGCCGCCATTACATTGCTTTCCTGAGAAGTGATCTTGGAAACATCGGCCATTAAGGTGTTTACAACTTAATTACAAGTAAAAGCGCCAAGACACGATCACAACATGAAACGGTTTGCCAAAAAACATACATTCCCTTCTCATGAGCAGCAACACATTAAAAAATCTCACAACAAACACAAAATCTCGTAACTTCTGCAAGATTTTCCAATATGACCTCTCTCTCTCTCTCTCTCACACACACACATACAGTCACATCCACACATACACCCAAACATACGTACGTATGTACACACACACACACACACACACACACACACACACACGTACACACACGTACACACACACACACACACACACACATAATACAAGCGCTATGCTTTCTATTGAGGACTAGGAAATACTTCACGCCTGATCACTTGCTTACGCATTACAGGGTACAAATACGACTCACATCAGAGTACAGCTCACGTATCTATAATAGGGCTGCAGCTGCATTTCCGAGATCACACCCAAAATAAAGTCAACCAGCAAAGTTGTAAAGACTCACCCACCAATATCCTGAAGACATTCATT
Source organism: Octopus sinensis (assembly GCF_006345805.1). NCBI lineage: Eukaryota > Metazoa > Mollusca > Cephalopoda > Octopoda > Octopodidae > Octopus > Octopus sinensis. The sequence continues at coordinate 27,196,253 of NC_043021.1, forward strand.
TGCACCTATACGGATCCCCCCCGCCTCTCTCTGCTTAAAAAAAATTTTTTTCGACTAAAGCTACCCAAACTGTCATATATATATATATATATATATATAATATATATATATATATATATATATATATTATGGAGCCCGTTCTTTGTCTCCGACAAAATTAAGCACGCGCAGCGCGTGCTCACACACCCTTCGGATGGGCCAAATATCACGAAGTCTGACTTCATATTGTGATCTGTGAGCATAATCGGTGGCTTCTATAGTTGCACTAACCGAATTTTTATGCTTTGTAACTTTTGGACCATTCTACAGGTGTGTGTGTGTGTATAATACATGCATATGTATATATATATATAATATATACATATATATATATATATGTATAGAAATTAAATATATAAAATATAAATTACAAAGTGGGACAAGAACGCAAAAACACACAAAGAGACGACACAAAAAAACAGACGGGTCACTCGAAGCCTCTAATCTTCAGTCGGGAACCGGATCATCTTAGTAATTTCGGCTGTTTAATCTCGATATTACTCCGAACCGGCCAGCCCCAAGGAAATTCCAAGCCACAGGCATTGGATTTCTTTCTTGGAAAGAGGATCGAATGTATACGGAACAAAGAGAGGATGCCATACGAATATAAATACAAGAAACAAATATATATATAAAAAACAGAAATAAAAAACACGAAGGTGGACAGTACAAGGACAGGGGCGTCTTACGACTTTGGACAATTTTTAACTTATCTTGGCTGGCGTATATGAAAAAGGCCTTTACGGCAAAAACGAAAACAATATATATATATATATATATTTTACATGTGTATATATACATATATATACCATGTTTGTGTATGTGTGACTTTGCGTGTGTGTGAATATATATATAGATATATATATATATATATATATATATATATATATATATATATATATATATATTCACATAACACACACACACGCACATATACATATATACTGGTCGACTTTCCACGCCATATACAATCAAGTGGAAAATATGTTAATTCCAGATCAGAAATGTTCAGCAAATGCAAATATATGGACAAATTTCTTTTGGCAAATTGGAGACCATCACCTTCTCAGCTATATCACAGACTTTAGACCCCTTCCGTTGATTCTACACCATCTAGCCTTATCACTCTACGTTCAGAGGAGACATAACTCTAATTCGTTTTTCCCTCCTTTTTTTCATCCACCTCCATCACAGTTTTTCTCGTGATTTCTCTGTTTCTATCATCTTGATTTATAGAGGTCCTTGTACTTGCAGTCTGAAGATTACTTCAAGGCACAAGGCATGTTTTAAAACCTGCCTGGATAATATCTTCGCTCATAACTACATACTCGTTTACTCTTTTACTTGTTTCAGTCATTTAACTGCGGCCATGCTGGAGCACCACTTTTAGTCGAATAAACCACTAAGTGCCGAACCGCTAAGATATGGGGGTGCAAACATATATATATATATACATATATATACGGCGGGCTTCTTTCAAATCCACTCACAAGGCTTTGGTCAGCCCGAGGCTATAGTAGAAGACACTTTCCCCCAAGGTGCCACGCAGTGGGACTGAACCTGAAAGCAAACTTCTTACCACACAGCCACACCTGCGCTTATATATATATATATATATATATATATATATAATATATATATATATATATTATATATACAGTGTACATTAAACAATATTTATCTCTCACCAGATGGTGTACTTTTTTGTTGTTGATCTTAGACCTTACCTTAACGAAAAAGTAAACCACACACACACACACACACATAAACGATAATTGTATTTATTACCCGTTTCCAAAACGTAATTGTTTAAATTTTGCTTCTTTTTCATTTTTCTTTTCTGTTTCAGTCATTGGACTGAGGCCATGCTAGAGCACCGCCTAGAAAGGTTTAATCGGAAAAATCGACTCCAGTATTTTTGTTTTCATTTTTAAAGCCCGGTACTTATTATATCGGTCTGTTTTGTCGAAGGTTTACGGGGTTGTAAACAAACCAACGCAGGTTGTCAAGCGGTGGTAGCACCAAATACAAACATACACTCATTTTGCTTTGTTGTGCTTTTTCTCGTTTATATTCATTACCCAACTTGTGTGTGTGTGTGTGTGTGTGTGTGTGTGTGTGTGTGTGTGTGTGTGTGTGTGTGTGTGTGTGTGTGTGTGTGTGTGTGTGTGTGTGTGTGTGTGTGTGTGTGTGTGTGTGTGTGTGTGTGTGTGTGTGTGTGTGTGCATGTCCTCTTGTCTGCTTCCAAATGTGTTGAGTGTCACTTTCTTTCGTTTCTCCACTCATAACTATCTTTTATCTTTTGCTCGTTTCAGTCATTAGACTATGGCCATGCTGGGGCACCGCTTTAAGGAATTTCAGGTTACGGGGACGTAAGCACACTGACACCTGTTATCAAGCAGTGGTGGAGAACAGACACACACACAATATTTTTGGACTAATGGGTATATAAGTCGATTAGTGTGTTGAAGGGTTTGGTAGAGCACTGGCACAGTTTAGGGCTACCTGGGGTCACCGGCAGTCGGGAGATATGTCCGTGGGATCTACTTCAGGAACTCCGCAGTGTTAGTTGAAATAATAATAAATTTCTTAAGTAGATGGATTTGGTATGAACCTTTATTTTGTACAAGGGTCGTTTTGACCCATCTTGCTACTGTCCCTTATTACGGGTGGGACTCCGTTCAACATGTGTTGCATCCATTATGCAGTCTGGGTCTCATCAGGTACATCCATACGTAATATATGTCTGTCTGGTTAGGGAATCCCTAACCAGACTGCAGTCGAACAACATGACGGCCAAAACTCAGGATCTTTAGCGAGACACAACTTTTTGTATGGCTCTACGTGATGTGACCCACACTGCAAAATGGATGCACCCATAAGGGACAGTAGCAGGGTGGGTCGATTAATACCAAATCCATTTCCTGGTTACTTAAGAAATTATTAGGCGTGGCTGTGTGGTAAGAAGCTGGCTTCCCAACCACATGGTTTCCGGTTCAGTCCCACTGCGTGGCACCTTGGGCAGGTGCCTTCTGCTATAGCCTCGGGTCGACCAAAGCCTTGTGAGTGGATTTGGTAGATGGAAACTGAAAGAAGCCCGTCGTGTATATATATATATATATATATATATATATATGTGTGTGTGTGTGTGTGTGTGTGTATGTGTGTGTGTGTGTGTATGCATGTCTTTGTGTCTCTGTTCGTCCCCCTCAACATCGCTTGGCATTGGTGTGCCTATGTCCCCTAAACTTAGCGGTTCGGCAAAAGAAACCGATAGAATAAGCACTAGGCTTACAGAGAATAAGTCGATTTGTTCGACTAAAGGTGGTGCTCCAGCATGGCCGCAGTCAAATGACTGAAACAAATAAAAGAATATATAATACGACAGGCTTCTTTCAGTTTCCATCTACTAAAGTTCACTACCAAGGCTTTGGTCGGCCTGAGGCTATGGTAGAAGACACTTGCCCAAGGTGTCACACAAGGGTACACACACAAACACTATAATCTCGTATTCATTGACCCCTATCAAAATTTTGTTCGTGTATTTATTTTTATTGATGAAACCATTAAAAATATGTATCTTCCACGTCATGCACGCGCGTATATGTATGTATGTATGTATGTATGTATGTATGTATGTATGTATGTATGTATGTATGTATGTATGTATGTATGTATGTATGTGTGTGTATGTATGTATGTATATGAATGTATATATGTGCATATGTATGTGTCTCACTAATCATATCTGTCGGGCATGTGGAATTACAACCGTGTTTCGTGGTCTGCTACCACAACAGCCCCTTTATAGGATCCAGTTAGCACAAGACATCATCGGGAGGAACCACGTCCGGTTTCGGCCCCTACTCCTCTACCGTTTTGACGTGGTGCCCCCCACCCCCACCCCTTCGGAGGTGTCTTCAGCTCTGGTGTTGGGTGCATATCTTCTTTCTTCTTCTTTCTCCTGTTCCCTGGCCTCTTCGTGGAAGAGAGTGAAATTCAGCAGGAGGACTTAAACGACATGCAAAGGTACATGAAGCCCAGTTACAACTACAGCCGGCTATTACCAGTAAAGGTTTTGGTTACCGATTCTGTACCAGACATTGTAGATCTTTGGCTGGGCTAAAAAGTCACATTCGATCACAGCACCAGTAACAGTTAAGCTTCGTGCAATGGCCATACTCGATAACGAGGGGGCAGCCATCATATTCGTCTGTAGACAATTTACGATTGAAATATTTGAAAAAGCACAGAGTTGTCTCCCTTAGACCATTCGTTTTTGTTTGTTTTACTCCCCCCCCCATTCATAGTGGCTTTGATAACATTTCTCCGATGGACCCTTCAATGACTTCGCCATCGTCGCCATCACTCATCATACGCTTTTTCCAGAACGTTGATGATATTTCAGCAAGAATGTTCCCGATTGAACGCCAGTCCTCCTATCGGTTGTCTTTCACGGTTCACTGGCATGAGCGCCTTTTACAGGTCACTGTGCCACTGACCTGTTTCATGCGCCACAGGTATGGGATGCCTTCCAAATGTTTGCCTCGATCACGATTTCAATTAACTTGAAATGTCTTAAGCACAACAAATTGCCGTATACAGGCGTGGCTGTGTGGGAAGCTTGCTTCCCAACTGCATGGTTCCTGGTTCAATCCCACTGCATGGTAGTTTGCGCAAGTGTCTTCTACTGTAGCCTAGGGCCGACCAAAGCCTTATAAGTGGACTTGGTAGACGGAAACTGAAAGAATCCCGTTTTATATATATATATATATATAGAGAGAGAGAGAGAGAGAGAGAGAGAGAGAAGTGTATATTTGTGTGTGTCTGAGTTTGCCCTTCCAATATTGGTGTTTATGTCGCCATAACTTAGCAGTCCAGCAAAAGAGACTAGTAGAATAAGTAATAGGCTTATAAAGGATAAGTCCTGGGCTTATAAAGAATAAGTCCTGGGGTCGATTTATTCAACTAAAGGTGGTGCTCCAGCAAGGCCACAGTCAAATGACTGAAACAAGTAAAAGAATAATATATATATATATGTGTGTGTGTGTGTGTGTGTGAGTGTGTGTGTGTGCTTATGTGTCCATAACTTAGCAGTTCAACAAAAGACTCCAATAGAATAAGTGTTAGGCTTACAAAATAAGTCCTGGGGTTGATTTCTTTGACTGAAACCATTTAAGGTGGTGCTCCAGCATGGCTGTAGCCAAATGACTGAAACAAATAAAGATATTTAAAAAAATACTCATATGACAGGCTTCTTTCAGTTTCCATCTGCTAAATCCACTCACAAGGTTTTGGTCAGTCCAAGGCTATAATAAAAGACTTCTTGCTTAAGGTGCCATGCAATGGGACTGAACCTGCAACCATACGGTTGGGAAGCAAGCTTCTTACCACAGCCACAACTGCATCTCAATGATTTCTCATATTTTTGTTTTGTTTTGTTTAATTTTCAAACTGCAGGAGTGATTGTGTGGTAAGAAACTTGCTTCCTAACCACATCGTTCCAGGTTCAGTCCCACCTTGGGCAAGTGTCTTCTACTATAGCCTTGGGCCGACCAAAGCCTTGTGAGTGGATTTGATAGACAGAAGCCTGTCATATATATGTATGTATATATATATATGTGTGTGTCTGTGTTTGTTGCCCCACCATCGCTTGAGAACCGATGTTGGTGTGTTTACGTCCCCGTAACTTAGTGGTTCAGCAAAAGAGACTGATAGAATAAGCACTAGGCTTACAAAGAATAAGTTCTGGGGTAGATTTGTTCTACTAAAGGCAGTGCTCCAGCATGGCTGCAGTCAACTGAAACAAGTAAAAAGAATAAAAGAATTATTTAGAGTTATTTTGAATTTTATTACAGAAAAATAAATTCGTGTATTTGATGATGTTGGTTGAGGTTTCAATTCCACTTGTGAATTTACTTGAATTTTGATTGCTATCTTGTTTTCTTTTCATCTAATTTGGACTCTGGTTCCTTTGTCTGTGATTTATACTGTTGCCAGATAAAACTGATGGAGTCTTTCTCTAATATGATAACAGTTAATAGATTGGCAAGTAGACAGGTGCCGCCAATGACAACATGTACCAACCGATAGACGGGGCCTTTATCACAACAGAATAAAGTCTGAAAAACAAAAGAAAGAAAATGAGATATTTATTGGTGAAAACAAATTTTGTTGGAAGTTGAAAACAAGACATCAAGGAACATTGGACATAGATGAGGGTTTTGTGGATCAGATGGGGTTTGAAAAGCTACAAATTTTGACTTTCATAGACACAGACATAGCTGAATGGTTAAGAAGTTTGCTTCGAAACCCTGTGATTTTGGGTTCAGTCCCACTGCATGACACCTTGGGAAAATATCTTCTACTATAGCTATGGGTCAACAAAGGCTCAGCGGTGGTGCCCCAGCATGGCCGCGGCCTTCGGGATAAAGCATTTTTAAGGATTTAAGGAATAGATTTAGCAGACAGAAACCAGAGAAAGCCTGTCAGGTGTGTGTGTGCGTGTGCGTGCGTGCGTGCGTGTGTGTATGTGTGTGTGTGTGTGTGTGTGTGTGTGTGTGTGTGTGTGTATTACATCACAGGATGATTAGGAATCAGCATTATCTCCATACAAGTGATATTCATTTCCAATCTTTTTTGTGAAAGACATGTTTGGCCACATTAAATCTACCACAACAAATTCTGTCTGACCCATGCAAGCATGGAAAAGTTGACATGATGATGATGATGATACGAATTATTGTAACAGGTAGAGGTAAAGGTCCACCAAGGTTCAGTCCTCAGCCCTCTCCTATTTATCATAGTCCTCCAGGCAATAACAGAGGAATTCAAGACAGGATGCCCCTGGGAGCTCCTATATGCTGACGACCTTGCTCTAATTGCTGAGTCACAATCAGAACTAGAGGAGAAGTTTCAGGTGTGGAAGCAAGGATTAGAATCGAAGGACCTTAGAGTCAACCTAGCTAAAACCAAAGTCCTAATATGTAGGAAGGCAGGCAAATCACAAATCCCTTCAGGTAGATGGCCCTGCTCAATCTGTAGAAAAGGCATAGGTAGAAACGCCATAACATGCACCCAGTGTAAGCTATGGATACATAAGAGGTGCAGTAATATCAAAGGAAGGCTAAGCAGGAAGATAGTTTTTGTATGTGGCAGATGCTCAGGAGCAATAAACACTGGAAATGTGCAGAGACCAACTTCGGCCACATTCCAAGGAGAAAAACTAGAAGTAGTTGATAGCTTCCATTACCTAGGTGACCAAGTCAGTAGCAGGGGTGGATGTGCTGAAAGTGTAACTGCTAGAGTAAGAATAGCCTGGGCAAAGTTCAGAGAGCTCTTACCTCTGCTGGTGACAAAGGGCCTCTCGCTCAGAGTAATAGGTAGACTGTATGACGCTTGTGTATGAACAGCCATGCTACATGGCAGTGAAATATGGGTGGTGACTGCTGAGGACATGCGTAAGCTTGCAAGGAAGGAAGCCATTATGCTCCACTGGATGTGTAATGTCAGTGTGCATACCCGACAGAGTGTGAGTGCCCTGAGAGAAAAGTTGGGCATAAGAGGCATCAGATGTGGTGTGCAAGAGAGACGACTGCACTGGTATGGTCATGTGGTGTAAATGGAGGACAGCTGTGTGGAAAAGTGCCACACCCAAGCAGTTGTGGGAACTTTTGGAAGAGGTAGACCCAGGAAAACCTGGGATGAGGTGGTGAAGCACGACCTTTAAACATTAGGTCTCACCAAGGTAATGACTAGTGACCGAGACCTTTGGAAATATATATTGTACTTGAAGACCGGCAAATCAAGTGAGACCATAACCCATGGCCTATGCAAGCGGTGTAACCACCCGTGTCAGTGGAATGTTAAAGTACTATCTTAACGTGATCATTGTCAGGTCCGTTGACTGGCTCCCATGCCGGTGGCACATAAAAGTGTGAGCATTATCAGCACTACCTTATTGGCACTTGTGCCAGTGGCATGTGAAAAACAACATTTGAGTGAAGTCGTTGCCAGAGCCGCTGGACTGGCTCCTGTGCAGGTGGCACATAAAAAACACCATTTGAGCATGGCCATTGCCAGTACCGCATTACTGGCCCTCGTGCCGGTGGCACATAAAAGCACCCACTACCCGTTCGGGGTGGTTGGCATTAAGAAGGGCATCCAGCTGTAGAAACTCTGCCAGATCACACTGGAGTCTGGTGCAGCCATCTGGTTCGCAAGTCCTCAGTCAAACCGTCAAACCCAGGCTAGCATGGAAAGTGGACATTAAACGATGATGATGATGATGATGAATTTATTATTAAAATTCAGGGAACCTGGTCGTGGTTTGAATTGGTAAAAGATAATCTTTGAAAGTTTGTTGAAAATATGAAATTACAATATTTTGAGCACTCGTCTTTGTTTGACTCTTCCTGTATTAAATCATCTGTGACTGCACCTGCGTCTATGATACGTATTTTATGCTCTAGAGTGATATCAATCAATCATCATTATGATGGGTTCCTTTCAGACTCCATCTACCAAATCCACTAACAAGGATTTGATTGGCCAGGGGCTATAGTTGATGGAACTTGCCCAAAATTCTTAACCAAAAATGTTTCTCTCATGGTTTCAAGTGCATAGGGAAACAAAAAAATTGGCCAAAACCAGTCCAGGCCTCAGCAGTGATGAGTGGTGGGACTGAAAAAAAAAAATTCATAAATTTTCAAACATTTTCCTTTTTTTTTTGTGAAAAGGCAGGTGAAAAAAAGGTGTAGTGCTGTGTAGTGGAATTTATCCTGAAATCATGTGATTGAGAAACAATTTTCTAACCACCTGGCCATAAATGGATATATAAATGAACTTTTCTATATAAGCTCACCTCTGACAGACAGGTAAAACAGAACGATATACAGAAACCAATCAATATGAGAGGTCGAATTAACAAGGCACGAAGAGGTTGGACGGAACCATCTTGGAAATATTTCCAAATAAACCTGGCACTGCAACACAAAGAGAAAGACAATTAGTTTACAATGAGAAACAAGTGAAGCAGCGATCAACATGAATGGTGTCAATGACAATTATGGAAAGATAAAACCGACCAAACAGTAACATGGTCGAAGAGACCGAAAGCAATGTATCTGAAGAAGAGAAATAAAGCACAGGGTGAAAGGTTCACGGAGATTAACAATACTACAACCACCTATGCAGGCACAGGGGGCCCACTGCGTGGCACTTTGGGTAGGTGTCTTCCGCTATAGCCTCGAGCCAACCGAAGCTTTGTGATTGAATTCGGTAGGTGGGAGTTACTGCCGTGTGTGTATGTGTGCATGTAGCTGCTCAGTGCCTCTCCGAAAGAGAGAGAGAGAGGGATATATATATTCATATTCAAACAGACAGATGGATAGAGAGATCAGGCAGATATAGAAAGATTTATATCACTATCCAAATTTGCTTTTATCAAAAGAGAGTGAAGGATGGACAGAGGGATGATATATATATATATATATATATATATATATATATATACATACACACACACACATACACACACACTTCATCATAATCATTTAATGTCCGCCTTCCATGCTAGCATGGGTGGAACAGTTTCACAAGAGCCAACCAGGCCGAAGTTGAAGCCATACTTCTGTGACTGTTTTGGCAGGGTTTCCATGGCTGGATGCCCTTCCTTACACCAACCACTCTGCAGAGTGAACTTAGTGCTTTTAACATGGCACCACACACACACATCCATCCATAAACCAAACTTCTTTGGCACATCAGCCACCACGCAAGAAGACGATTGATTCTATGAACCAAGACTGGAAGCTTGTATTTTTGGTTTTAAGAATATAAGAGAAAGAAAACCAGAAGATGAAGAGGAGGAATACAACTCAATCAATGGAATACCTGTGTAGAATCCGAAGAAACATGTTAAGACAATTGGCCAGGATGAAACCAATGCTGCCGAGATAATGAGTGAAGAGCCAAGAGGCAGTGAGGAAGGAAACGGAGAAGATCAACATCATATTGTTGTATCTGAGGAAAAAGAGAAAAGAAATTGCATCAGACAAAATTTATTTGTTTTTTTTTAAGTTCTTCTTTAAATGTTTATTTTCTTCAACTATGTATTCTTTCTTTTGTTTTATTTTTTAATTTTTTTTATTTGTGTCAGTCATTGGACTATGACCAAGCTGCAGCACTGGGTTGAAGGGTGGAGTCAATCAAATCAAGTTCAGAACATCTTTTTTTCCCTCTAAATCTGGTATTTAGTTTATTGGCCCCTTTTACCAAACTGCATGGTTGTCAGGCAGTGGCACCGGGCCAAGCACAAAGACACACACATATTAACTCCCAAAGAGTTGGTAGTTACAGTGACCATTCCAGATATGTTCCAGTCTCATTTGACCTCATCAGTGGAGTAAAAAATGTTGATGCAAGATCTTAGATTAATTTCCAGATGATACGGACTTGGTGCAAAAATAAAATAAAACCACTGATGAGTTTAAACCTAAAAAAATCAGTGTGACTGCTATGAAATGGTTAATTCGTTAACAATGACGTTAATGAGAAAAAGCCAATAAGTAGTGCAGTCAACAACAAATGAACTGAATAATCTAAACAAAGTTATCCAGTGTTGAACGGTGATGGAGATGAGAATAATGAGAAATAAAATTATATAAAAAAAAAAATCCAACCAGATTAGGTAACTAACCGATCGACTTCTTTTTTGCTCATAACAGCAAATACAAAGGACTCTGAGACACCATTCACAGCGATGATCAAAACGTAAACGGTATACCAGCGAAGAAGAACCGGACCTGGTAAAAGAATGAGACATCATAATCAGTTGTTTCAAGTTTGTTTCCCCTGCTAATATAGACTGGATGCTTCAACAGGATCCAGTGTCTTGAAGGACCAAGCCGTGCTCCAATCACTCATATTTGACATGGTTTCTACAACCAGACGGACGCCCTTCCTGGTGCCAACCAATTTACAGAGTGGATTGAGTCCTTTTTTTGTTTGTTTCATGGCACCAGTAAGAGTCCCTGAAACTGAAAGGGAGAAGAGAGAGAAGGGAGTGGCTTCATGCAATTTGTAAGCTTAAAATATAATCCAAGAAACAGGAAGAAGTGATTGGGGTGTGAGATGCAGGGTGGCGGTTTCAATTCCCAGCTGTGCATTGTGGTCTCTTCATTTCACATTGTTCCAGTCTACTTACCTGTAAATGGGTCATCCTGTGATGGATTGGCATACAAAGGTGAAACGATGACTCAGGAAAATCACCTGAATGGAGGACTCATAAGCCATGTTTTATATTCAACAATCAAAAGGATGAATGGTACAACCTGTACCTTGAACCATGGCTGGTTGGGATTCGTTCAACCATGTCAAAGCTCAAAAATCAGGAGGAGATTCAGATCTCAGATTTGTTGGATGCCAACTGTTTACAGAATAGATTGGATGCTTTTTCATGGAACCAGTTCTAGTGAAGTCACCTTGTAAGACTAAAGGGACACACCCCAATTGACTGAGAAGAAAAACAATGGAAAGTTTTCATTGGGTCTCAAGGAGGCAAAGTGTCTGAGTTCCTTTCGAGTGTTGGGCCCCACGGAGGCAATGGCCAAGTCTATTTGGCATCATGTCGTGCTTGGGAAGAAGAAGACCCATCAAATCAAGTAAAAATCACAGTTGTGGCAGATACCAGTGTCCTGCAAATGGCACCCATGTCAGTGGCACGTAAAAGCAGCCATTACTCTCTCAGAGTGGTTGGCCTTAGGAAGGGCACCCACCCATAGAAAACTATGCCAAATCAGACTGGAGCCTGGCACAGCCTCCCAGCCTGGTCCAACCCATGCCAGCATGGACAACAGATGTTAAATGATGATGACCATCATCATCCTAATCATCATTATATACCTGTTTGTCCACCTGTTTTACCTGGTGTTGGATAGACAGGTAGTCTTCAGTGTCTTGCTGCTTATGAATATTTCCCTCATTCGGTTCTTCCCTTCTTCCTCATCTCCTCCTCTGCATGTTCTTCCCATTTGCATTCCTTGATGCTTCTACACTTTTCACCTTTCACATCAAAATAGGTTTTATTCATCAGCAACGTCTGATCAGCTCTATTCAAAGAAAAACAAAAAACCACAATGATGCCCTTTCCTTATCTCGCACTATTTACAGTGATTCAAACCCAGAATAAATTAATCTTTACTCCTTCTGTTACCATATTTCTGCAGACATATGCTGCCTTTATCATAATTAATTGGGTGTTTGGAACATAAATTAACATGAAATTAGCATAAATTAACATAAAGGAAGGTGTTAATGGAGATTGCTTGAAAACAAAAGTTTTCTGTCACAGAACTAGGGTCAGTCTCGGGCAAATTGGAAAAGGTTAACCTTTTTGCTACCATATTTCTGTAGACATACTCTGCTTTTGTTTCATGTTGATTTTGAAAATAATGAAGTATTTAGTAAAAATAATTTTGTTATAATAAAAATTGAAACTTTGATGGAAGATTAGGATTCAGATCCCATTTAAAACATATCCAGATTGTTTGTTGTTCAACAGAGTAGAATAGGTGGAGGTTGGTGACAGGAATGAGATGTGGTGTCACCTGGTGGACAGTTAATGCAAGGGAAATAATCATTTCTTTCTAATATTTGGTGGGATTAGAAGTTTCAATTTGAAATTAAGGAATTTTAAGACGGGGAAAAAAAAAGATGCATAGAATGCCCACGTTGACTTTTTTCTTTTTTTGCTTATCAGAAATTAAGAATTTTTAGCCAAGAATCATTGTATCCAGTTGTAATAACATTTAAAAAGAACTTTCAAATTTACAAATAGGAAAAACTTATGTAGCCATGGAAATATGAAAAAAAAAAAAAAAGCATAAAAGAGATGGTGAGAGAAAATTAAAAGAGGAAAATGAGGAGAAAGAATTTCTTGTTGCTGACCTGATGATGAGCTGAGCATTGACCCTCCATACATGTCCAACGCAAGGAAAGAGTAGGAATAACCATAGACCAAGATAGTCAGCCCTATAAGGGTCACTCCAGTCAAGAGGATTCTTAATACAGTTGCTGCCATTCTTGCAGATTCCTGAAAAGGAAAGAGTAGATTCTAAGGTCCACAGAACTACACACAAACATATCTGAATCCATGTACAAATGTACACATCATCATCATCATCATCATTTCACATTGGTTGTCCATGCTGGCATCGGCTGAATGGGTCGGACAGGATACAAAAGGTCGGTGAAGCACGTCATGTTCCAGTGTCTCACTTTTGACAGGGTTTCTATGGCTGGATGCCCCTTCTTAGCACCAACAATGACACAGGGAGTAGTCCTGGGGAGGGGGAAGAGGGCTCTCTTCCAGGTGATGAGAAGCTGGAGAAAGAATACAGGGATAGAAACAGGTGTCTTGCAGTAAAAGAAATGCATGGTAAACCACCCAGGTGGAAAGTGAGTGTGGGGGGTGATGGTTGGTGGAGGGGAGAGAGAGAGAGAGAACGAAAATGGTGAAAAAGAAGTGATGAGGCATACAAGCAAATTAAAGGTAAGTGTATAAAGGCAGAGAGGGTTGGAGGGTGGGTAAGTTTGTAAGATGTGAAAGATGAGTGGAATACAGTGAGTGATTACAGGTAGAGGCAGAAGGTGTTTTGAGGATATTTTGTGGGAGAAAGAGAGAGGAAGAGAGTCGTGGGAGTGAGGTTTGTCAGAGACAGAATGCTTGCTAGGGGATGGACCTAAACAACATCGCTTTGTGGCTTTTGTTTTATTTAGCTGGATAGGTCTCTTCAAGCACAGCAAATCCCCAGTCGTCTCAGTCCTTTGTCATCTCCTTTGTGAGGCTCAACATCTGAAGATCATTTTTCTACCACTTTGTCCCATGTCTTTTAAAGATTCCCTCCACGTCTAGAGATCAGCACCTCTTTATGTAGCTAGCCTCATCCATACACATGAGACCATACCAGCACAGTTTTCTCCCTCACACTCTACATGTGATGCCTCTGACACCTAATTTTTCTTCCAGCATATTTATACACTGTTTTACATGTTCACTGACATCCAGCAAAGCATGCTGGCTTCAATTCTCCCAAGCCTTCACATGTCTCCTGTAGTCACAGCCCACATTTCACTCACATGCAAGCATCATACAATGTGCATTTCACTCTGACGGAGAGGCCTCTTGCTACCAATAAAGGTGATAGCTCTCTGAACTTTGTACAGTAAGCTCTTCCAGCCAATATATATATGTATATATATATATATATATATATCATCATCATCATCATCATCATCGTTTAACGTCCGCTTTCCATGCTAGCATGGGTTGGACAGTTCAACTGGGGTCTGGGAAGCCAGGAGACTGCACCAGGCATCAGTCTGATCTGGCAGTGTTTCTACAGCTGGATGCCCTTCCTAACGCCAACTACTCTGTGAGTGTAATGGGTCCCTTGTTAACAATTAACACGGAAAAAAATAGATAAATAGTTACCAGGGTAGCAAAAAATTTAATGCAGGTGTAATTCAAATACTTTTACTTCCGATATATGTTTTGAAGATATCACTGATATTATTCCAAATCAGTGGAATTATATATATATATATATATATATATATATATATATATATATATGTGTGTGTGTGTGTGTGTAGAACATGAGTTGATATATATATAAGGAGAATAAGCCAAGGGAGAAAATGCTAAAATAATTTTATCATGAAAAACATTTTAGTACCGGTTTCAGCCTTGGTAACTTTTTCAACTTAGAGTAAAGCAGGTACTAAAATATTCTTCACGATAAAATTATTTTAGCATTTTCTACCTTGTCTTATTTTCCTTATATATATACACACACACACACACATATATACCCAACAGTTTCTATAGCCAGAAGTACTCCCTGTCGTCAACCTTCACTTGTTACTAAGATAATATTTCCCCATGGCTGGACGTGGTTTTTACAGAATATTGGAAACAAACAACCCCGCACATATGACAGTGATGCTCGTTTACAGCTGTTGTGTTATGCAAAGTGAAGACAAGGAGACACAAACCTTTGATTGTTGCTTCAGGGTTTTACCACGGAACAGCAGCTGAGAGAAAAACAGGTAGCTGCTCTCTTCTATGGGGCAAAAGAGAAACCTCGGCACCAGCGAACCAAGATTATGAATGATGTCATAGATTCCTGTAAGAAATCAAAAATACAAACATGTCAGATTTTCTTTCTTTTTGTTTTGTTTATTCAGTCAATAATTCCTAGAACTGACTTCTTCTCAATTTTATGTTTTTTCATCATATTTCTTGGGTTCAGTTCCACTGTGTGGCACCTTGAGCAAGTGTCTTCTAATAAAGGCTCTGATGAACCAAGGCCTTATGAGGTGGGGATTTGATAGACAGAAACTGAAAGAAGCCTGCTGTGTGTGTGTGTGTGTGTGTGTGCACCTCTGTCTTGGCATCAAACAATGGCTGTAGGTGAACATCACGACTATACAAGCTATGGTGAACCTTTTTCTAATCTTCAGTGAAAAACATGTCTAGCTATCTGGAAACAGGTAAGGGTTGGTGACAGGAAGGGCATCCAGGCATCCCTAGACTAGGGCAGAGAGGTAACAGGCTACGATTTGTGAAGATAATATTCGAATTGTTATAGGTTAACCCTTTGATACTAACCCATTTAAGACTGGCCTTGGTACTACGATACAAATTCTCTGTTTTAAATTAAATTAAGGCATTCTGTTAAAACTTCATGTTCCAAACATTAGCTCAATAATGACAAACGAATGTCTAGAGCAGTAGTTTTCAACCAGGGTTCCACCAGTACAGTCCAGGGGTTCTGCAAGAAGTTACAAAACTGCTAAAATCGGCAGTAATTTTTAATTCTCTTGTGCAGATATGTGTGCATAAGACTATTAAATTATTGCACAGGGGTTGCTCGAGCCAGTGGAATGTTTCCTTGGGGTTCCGCTCCAGCAAAAAGTCTGAAAAGCACTGGTCTAGAGAAATATAGTAAGAACAGACTTGAAGCGATCTAAATGAACAGCTTCCATTTCAACTTCCTGTCAGTTTATGTTCCAAACACCAGCTTAAGAATAACAAAGTTTATTTTAATAAATTTTTCATTGTTTTCAAAAATAATTGAAACAAAGTCAATTCTGTTACCATATTTCAACAGAAATATGGTAACAAAAGAGTTCGACATAACATAAAAGTAAGAATTACTTAAAGCTCTGCAAATCATGTTTTCCACTTACCTTGATCAGCGAAAGAAAGCACTTGGAAAATCGTCATAACATATTTCTCACCTGAAATACAAAAAACATTGCTTTTGTACCTTTTCAAAGCCACATAGCAGCAGAGATCAATCAAAATCAATCACTATGACTAATGACTTTATGCTTGATAAGTAAACTGCAGCTAGCTTGACCTGGCTCGTGCTGGCACCATTTAAAAAGCACCTGTACTGGTGCCAGGTAAAAGGTGTCCATCCTGGTGCCACATAAATAGCACCTTTGCCGGATCCACATAAATAGCACCATGCATAAAGCACCCACACTGGTGCCACATAAAAAGCGCCTGTGTTGTTTAGGAAGGGCATCCAGTCTTAGAAACCATGTGAAAACAGACAACTGGAGTCTGGAGCAGATCTCCAGTTCCATACCAGCATGGAAAACGGACCTTAAATGATGATAATGATGACGATTCTATAGTAAGCTATAATTTTTTAATGTTAGCATGGTTGGTGGTATTGGTGGTGGTAATGATGATGATGATGATGATGGTGGTGGTGCCAATGGTGACAATAGTGAATTACCTTCTGTAAGGATCTGTTTCAGGAAAGATTGCTTCATGAAGCTCCAAGTCAAACTGGTCAAGTCTCTGTTAATAAAGGGCTACAAGAGGGAAATATATATAATGTGTGTGTGTATATATATATATATATATATACACACACACATAGATAGATAGAAAGATAAATATAAATATACATTATATATCTTCACTATATATATATGTGTGTGTATGCGTGTGTCCAACCCATGCCAGCATGGGTTAAATGATGATGATGATATATATATATATACACACATAAAAAAAAAAAAAATATATATATATATATATATATACACATAAATATATATATATATATATATATATCTACACACACACACAAATATATATCTATATATTATCGATACAAACTTCAATAAACGTGTGAGAACAAGAGCTAACATTTTATTTAATAAAATGTCAAAAAGCTTGGTTCAAATTTTTTAAAACTGAGACGATTTTAAATTCTGAGATGTTTTTAGGAAGTGCTTTCTACAGTTTATATATTCTCGTTCTCCTTTTTCTCTCTCTTTTTTCTCTCCCTCATGTTACATTCTACCCCCCCCCCCGTTCCTTTACTCTCTCTCTCTTTCAATCTGATTTCCTTTGCTTTTTTCTTCACACATTTCTTTCTTCCTTCCACCCTTATTTTCTCCCTCATCCCTCCTCTTCATCATTTCACACCTTTTTTCCCCCCTTTATCACTCTCTTTCTCTCTCCCTCTGTCTCCTTTCCTTTCCCCCACCCTCCTGCCTTTCTTTTCTTACATTTTTCCTTCTCTCTTTCTACTCCTCCTTTCTTTACTCTCTCTCTCTCTCTCTCCCTATCCCTTATTCTTTTCCCTTTATCATTGTCATCATTTAACATCCATGGCATGGGAAACACATTTAACAGGACCCAGTGAATCCAAGGACTGCATCAGGGTCCAACATCTGCTTTGGAAGGGTTTTCTACAGCAGCACCCACACCCATCCTGACACCAACCACTTTACAGGGTGGAATGGATGCTTCTTTCATGACACCGGCATGACCAAGCCTGCAAGACCAAGAGATCCCTTTCAACTGGGCAGAGCCACAGTAAAGAAAGGGGTGACTTTAAGTTAGGAGCCGAGGGGGTTGAAGTATGAGAGAAGGGGGTAGAATAAGAGAAGAGACTTGCTGTAGAAGAGATGCACTGTACCTCACATTATAGAAAAGGTAGTTGCACCTCGTCCCATTGACTTCTCAATTACAGCCACTTCAACCCCATCCACCCGACCTTCAGTAATCCCCGAAGCCACAGGCATTTATTTATTTGTTTTGATGTTTGGACTTTTATCAAACCCCCAACTCCTTTCATTGAATGATTTACAGTATTATTACTTCAAAGTGAAATGTTTTGAAAAGTGGTGACATGAAACTCAGAATAAACAACTGTCAAAAATCCAGTTCTACCGTGTAGATATATAATACAATGACGGACTCTCCCATCATTAGATGGAGTACAAGCAGTGTTGCCAACTTAAAATCAGAATTTTATGCTAAATTGGCAACCCTGAGTACAAGGCAATTTTTGGCCGAACAACCAAACGGTTTGTTAAGAGAGAACAACTGATTCTCTCCCTTTGATGCTCCCAGCTTAGCACCAACCATTGTTGCCAGATTATGTTCCTTACTCGAAGAACTGATCATCACTTGAGACGTTCTATGTTTGAAAAGTTGTTCATAAACCGAAGTTCCACTGTATTTGTTTGGATCAAATATAACCTGGTGCAGCATCTTTCTACTGAAATCGTATCTATTCATTATACTCTGCTGCTTGCTATTAATATTAATTGATTAATTAATTCTATTCAGATTTTTTTTTGGTCAATATATACCATCTCCCACTTCATATATTTACTTGCTTTTGGAATCTTTTTATATCTCTTCTTATAAGTAGAGTCCAATCCATCTGAGACCACCTCTGATAGTTTAAAATAAATCTAAACTAAACCCTTCCATCGAAACTTGATGCTAATTTATGATCCAAACACCAGATTAATAAGGACCAGGCTATTCTACTAAATTCTTTGCTATTTTCAAAATTCCCTACAAAACAGGCCAGTGTATTTCAGCAGAAATATTTTAACAGAAGGGTTAAAGTGGTCGAAGTTAAAACCTTCCATCAACAATTCCACCATGTTAATCCATGTTCCAAACACAAGTTTAATAACGACAAAGTTATTTTATTAAATTCTTCATTTTGAAAACTAAATGAAACAAAGGCTCTCAGTTGAGATTTGGCACCAAAAAGGTTAAGTGACCTTGAATCACTAAGTCCCATACCTGGTTCTGAAGAAATTTTGGGAAAAAATCTCTGAATGTTTTCAATGGGAAATCTTTGTTGTCCTTCCGTTGTTGAATGTAGAATATAAAGAAGACATAAAATGCTCCCACATAGACTGTCATGGAAAGCACCTGGAGAAATAAGGAGAGACAAGAAACAGTGCATCGTATGGATAAATTCAAATGGCAGGAGAGTTCCTTATGCAATATCATAGGAAAACAATCGGAAAGCATTGGACAAAAACTATACAAAGGTTTCAAATTCTGGTATAAAACCAGCAATTTTAGAGGAAGGAATAGTTTGCTTATATTGGCGCCAATGCTTAACTGATAATTATTTCATCAACCCCTGAAAGGGATGAAAGGTAAAGTCAACTGCAGTGGAGTTTGAACCCCAGAATGTAAAACCAGAAGAAATGCTGCTAAGCAGTTTGTCAAGCAGGCTAACGATTCCATCAGCTTGCCATTTTTATATAAAACTATATAATAGACATGAATGAATTGTAAACAAATGTTATGGTGAAATATTTTAGGATAATGGCACTCAGACATGGCTGTATAGTTAAAAGATTTGCTTCCCAATCTTGTGTTTCAGGGTTCAGTCCCACTGTGTGACACCTTGGACAAGTGTTCTCTGTTACTATAGCCCCAGGCCAACCAAAGTCATGTCAGAGGATTTGGTTTCGATATCAATTTTGTGCTATCCAACTAAAGTTTGGAAGCCTTCAATTTCTGGTGCCTTCTTTCTATAAGAGGGATACCCCCTTCACCTACTTGGGTCTCCATGACAAAGGGTCTTGGAAACCATTTGGCACACCTGTTGTTTTCCATGCAATGACTTATTGTTGAAGGAAACCAGCAGGGATCATGCACCATCCAGGTTCTAACAAGACTTCCTTTCTTCATGGGTCTTGAAGTTCTGCTGATATTAGGGAATCAATTTGATTGGAAAGCACCGTATTCATTAACTAGACCAAAACCACACACACACACAAACAATAATAATATTCTATGTACATGTATATTCAGAGAGAATTAATGGTGAGATCAGCTTACCTGAGCTAATGAAAATATAATGAGTCCTAAATGTGGTTTATAGATAACGAGGAACATCGTTAAGGCAGCTTTAACAATGAGAAGCAGGCCTTCCATTAACACCTGTAGAGAGATATTTATCATGATCATCATCATCAACATCATTATCATCATGTCTATGTATATTTTTTCATGCAAACTTGGGTTGGAATGGTTGTCATAGTCCAAGGAACAGGGATCAGAATCTAAATGGAATGGTAGAGTAAAGGAAAGGAGAGAAAGGTGGTGAAAAGTGCCAGGGCATACCCTCAAGGTATGGAGGGTATAATGTAAGTGGCAGGGTATTGCCAAAGAAGCATAATGGTCAAGAGTAGTGCAGTGACTGGTGAAAATCAGGGTGTATAGAGGGAGTGGGGCAATACGGGAGCAGGGTGGTGGGGACAGGATTGGGGAGTGAGAGATAAGCATTGTGTATGAAGAGGAAATGTGAGGAAGAGAAGAGATGTAGTTTGGTTTGTTGGGGTAGGGTGTGTGGAAGGTTTTATTGTTACGTGTGGGTGGAAAACAGCGTTTCTAGAACTCAGTTTTGCTGATGTGGGTGGATCATCTCAAGAACCTCATAATGCCAAACATCTCAATCCAATCCATTGTCATTTCCTCCATGAGACCAAACGATATGTATGTATGTATGTATGTATGTATGTATGTATGTATGTATGGTGTTTGAAGTGGTGTACAGATTTTGTATATTGAGAAAAAGGAGGCAGTCAGAATTTTGGATAATTCTTTATTAGTGCTTTCATTCATTTATCAAACTCGTCAAGACAAAGTCAAAATGGTAAAAAAATACACACACATACAGACACACATACACATACACACACACACACACATACATACATACATACATACATACATACACACACATACATACACACACACACACAGCCTGTTATCAGGGCTTCTGTGTAAAAGTCTTCACAAGTTTCATTTATTCGATTCCATCTAATTTATATCTGTCTAAAAGTCTTGCTAACGATAGTAACATTGGTAACTAGGGTGGCATCAACAATTTGCATGGCAGATGATGTCCCGATTCCACAGAGTTTATCATTTCCCCTTCCTGTCCTTTTCTAAGTGAGTCATTTTTAACAAGAAATTAAAACAAAATATCAATAAAAATATCTCTTATAGAAAGGTGCCAATTACTTACCTTAAGTTTGACAAACATAAACGCTTGTGTAATCACCCAGAGAGGTTGAGCAATTACCTCAATGACTGTTGATGCAGCAAAGGCAAACACTCCTATACTGTAGTGAGGTACAATTAAGGGATCGGGTCTTTGAAGTAGGTGGAGCCATATTGCACCCAAGGCAGTGCTAGCAACAGCAGCACAAGGAACACTGGAAGCAAGGTGATGGTAAATATACATTTATTAACTACAAAACTGAAAACAAAGGACAATTCTTCAGAAAAGTCATTTTCATTCTGAAATAAATTTTGTCTTTTAAAAATATAAGAGGAAATAATAAATAAAATCACATTGATGGTTATTTTCACTATTTTAGACTGAAATGATTTTTGTTAGGATGAGATAAGCAGCAGCAGCAGTAGTATTAGTAGTTTACTCACGTCAGCCACAACAAATTAATGACTTGTGTCCACGAAGTTTTCCCTGCATGACTCAAACAGGCTCGGTTGAACGCTTCCCGTGAAATAAATATACCAGTGCTGTACAGCAGAGTTAGTCTACAGGGGATAAAAAGAAAAACAAACAAAACTTAAAACAATGTAATGAGGTCACATGACCAATTCAAACAGTACAAAAGCGATGATGATGATGATGATGATGGAGACATCAATTTTAGCTCCATTCCATCATTTAGATGTGGTGGTGGTGGTGGTGGTGGATGAGTGGAAGATGTAGACTTGGTGGGATAAATATGGTTTCAGGTCCAAAGAATTGAAGGAAAAGGAGTTTAGGGAATTCATCCTCATCATTTTAATGTCCACTTTTCCATGCTTTTTACTACTACTACTACTACTACTACTACTATACTAGCACCACTATTGTCATTTCACTTGCTCCAGCTAATTCAGTAAGAGAGAACAACCTGTTGTCAAGGACCTCACAGGTACTTAACATCCAAACACCAATCTAAAAATCCTTGCTGTCCCCAACAAAGCAGTTTTCTGAGCATCTTCTACTTTCATGTCAATTCCAATTTCACCAACAAATTTCTCAAAATTGGTTGTTAATGTTCCATTATTATTATTGTTATTATTATTTGATGAAAGTTCTCAACTTAGTCTGCTGGGTGTGATGGAAAATGCCATGTTAATACATGGCGTTTGTTTATTGGTTATGCTTCAAGAATCCTACAGAGAACTCTTGCAGTTCTAAGCAATGGCTGATTTTTGTAGGTCTTCTAGCCTTACATTTATTTTTGAGCCAGGTTGGTTGACCCTGACGGTTTGACCAGAGCTGGCAAGCTGCACCAGACTCCACTCTGTTTTGACATGGTTTCTACAGGTGGATGCCTCTTCCTAGCGCCAACCACTCTGTAGAGTGTGCTGAGTGCTTTTACATGGGACCGCATGGGTGCTTTTACGCGGCACTACATGGATGCTTTAGGTGGAACCATCACGAGTGCTTTACACCACCTGAGGGACCAGTCTTAACACTTTTGCTGCAGAGTACAGCAAGGCACCAGGTATCTCCGTCCTTTGTCATCTCACCTGAAAGGTTCAGCATCCTGAGATTGTTCTTCAGCACTTCATCCCATGTGATTCCTGGGTCTTCCACTTCCACGTGCTCCATCTACTTTGTTCTAAGTTCAGATTCCACTGAGGCTGACTTTACCTTTCATCCCTTCAAGATCAATGAGTACCAATTAAGCCCTGGAGTTGACATAATTGAACCCCCACCTGCACCCTCTAAAATTCCAGGCTTTGTGCCTATAGTAGAAAAGTGAGCCAGCAGAATCGTTAGCACCCCAGGCAAAATGCTTAGCATTTCTTTGAGGTCTCCTTTGCTTTTCATCCTTTTGAGGGCAATAAAAATAAAGTACCAATTGAGTACCTGGGCCAATGTACCAGCTTTCCCTGTCAAATGTAATGCTTATCTATTCACAATATTTTGAATTAATCATAGCTTTGAGATTTTGATGATGTAGTCATCTTCTTTTGGACTAACATTGTGGGTAGGTGTGAAAGACCAGATACGACCAGTTTTTACATAAAACATGTAGAATATTTAGGCCAGATATGGCCAGTCTAAATGCTAAAGGATTAATTACTTTATAATCTGACAACCATCAATTAATAATACATACACAACTACTCTTCTTTTACGATCTTAATATCACCTCAATGCCTTCAACATCACACTTTATCTAAGTTATTTATGTAAATTATAATTACAATAAAGATAATGATTATTATTTTAACATTAAATCAAATAAATCACAGGTTCCTTCTACTTTCAGCACTTTTTATGCAGATGTCATCTTCCAGGTACACAACACCTGTTCATACCTACACTATCCTCTCTTGATCAATATCTGATTTTGTTTATATAGATCACTTTAAAAGAAGAAGCTTGTATCACAAGATTAGGGATGGCCTCAATTGGATTCATATCAAAATAGTCAAACAACAAACAAAATATACATTGAGTCTTGCAAAATTTATAAATTGATTATTACAAAATTATTAGAATTATCCAACTTTTTTTATTTATAGGAGAAACAAGAAACTAACCTGACATTAACAACGCCCAGCATGTCTCGAGAGATGTAGTGAAGAATGAAAGCATTCAGTATAAATGTCAAAATCCGAGTGCTTAGCTGAGAAATAGACAAAATGATGCAATTATTTTAAAGACACATTTGCATATTAATGATGTCTTCTTTTACAAAAACACAGCTGAGTGTTTAGTCTTTCAGTATTGGTCTAACTTAGACTAGAAAGTTCTAGCATTCTAGACTTCTTCATAATGGATTAATAATTTAGAAGAAACAGTTCCAGTTCCAAAATTGTGGTAAAGATTCAGTTAATGATGAATGATTTTTGTTGTTTAGTGGATCAACACTGATGAATGCCATTATGTATTTGTCTGAGCCATAATAATAATAATAATAATCCTTTCTACTAAAGACACAAGGCCTGAAATTTGGAGGGAAGGGGCTAGTTGATTACAGCAACACTAGTTTCTCACTGGTACTTAATTCATTGACCCCTAAAGAATGAAAAGTTGACTTCAACAGAATTTGAACCCAAAATGTAAAGAGAGATTAAATGCTGTCAAGAATTTTGCCTGATGAGCTGACAATTCTGCCAGTTGGCCACCTTAATAATAATAAAGGCACAAGGCCTGAAATTTATGGGGAGGGGACAAGTTGATTGCATTGACCCCCAGTGTTCAACTGGTACTTAATTTACCGACCCCAGAAGGATTAAAAGCAAAGTCGACCACAGTGGATTTTGAACTCAGAAGGTACATCTATCTTCCTCATAAAATCAAAGCCACAATATTTCAAGTAGATTGTTCACAGCAGTTCATTGCATGTAGGAGAATGATTCCTATAACACCTGAAAGGAGTCCCCTACCAGTTGTCGTTGCTGTGTGTCCCCTTTTCTCTCTCTACTGCATTCATTCTAGGATCAACACTGGCGAGACTTCACTAAATATCGGTTTTAAATTTTGGCAGAAGGCCAGCAATTTCGGTGAGAGGGGCGTGAAGTCGACTACATCAACCCCAGGGCTCAACTTTATTAACCCCCGAAAGGAAGAACAGCAATATCGAACTCAGAACGTTAAGACGGAGAAAATGTTGCTAAGCATTTTGCCCGGCGTGCTAACGGTTCTGCCAGCTCACCGCCTTTTAGAGACGTACCGCAATATTCTTTTCTACTGTAGGAACAAGGCACAAAAGTTTGGGAGGAGAGGGCGCAAGTCGATTATATCGACCCCCAGTACGCAACTAGTACTTAATTTATCGACTCCGAAAGGATGAAAGGCAAAGTCGACCTCGGCGGAATTTGAACTCAGAACGTAGCGGCAGACGAAATACCTATTTCTTTATTAGCCACAAGGGGCTAAACAGAGAGGATAAACGGATTAAGTCGATTACATCGACCCCAGTGTGTAACTGCTACTTATTTAATTGACCCCGAAAGGATGAAAGGCAAAGTTGACCTCGGCGGAATTTGAACTCAGAACGTAACGGCAGGCGAAATACTGCTAACGGTTCTGCCAGTTCGCGGCCGCCTTACGTAGCTAAATATTGCGGGATATTTGATTCAACACTCAATCGTTTCTATTACTTTACAGTGGATTTTATTTTAACCATTCATATTTAGACACAACATCAATAACAAAATAATTTCAATTTTCTAAACTTCGAGAAAACAGCTGTAATTTAATGTAAACAAAAACAGTAGTTGTTACATTATAAAAACAAAATAAGATACAAGTAAAACTAATAATTGAGTTCCTGGTCTCTTCGGGGAATATATTCGTTAATTCTATTATCCATTTATATTTAATTCCAAATATATTTAGAGGATTAAGGATTTGGATTAAGAAACAGGTCAGGAGTAAATTGGGACAAAACCGGTCGGCAAAGGAAGAAGTATGGTAAATAAAGTGGTATTTAATACCTGCAGAATGATATTATAGGATGCGGCTTTAGCAGCTCCTGAGAGTAGATTTGAAGCTTTCATCTTCCTTTAAATCTCGGTAGTTTTTGGTTAATATTGAAAAGTTTATTAATTAAACGAGAAAAACACGGCAGACGACTTCCATGTTGTTGGAAGGTCGCTTAAAACATGTGTCAATAATAAAACTTTAGCATATTTCTTTTTACAAAATAAAAAAAAGGAAAACAAAGAAATATTGATTTTAAAATATTTAATAGAAATTTAAATTTGTAAATAATTCTTCACTAGCCAGTACTTATATTTGGCCAACTTTTTCTGATTACATAAGCGACGTTTCAATTAAGGAAGCACTTGCTTTCATCCTTTAACCACGGAAAACTTGTTATGTTGTCGTTCTCGCTGCCGGTTTATATGGAAATCTTTCTTTTTTTTTTTACGAAAGGCAAACATCATTTATCTATTAAATACAGTATTCATGAAACGAAACAAAAATTATTTCTTTAACTGTAGGCGTTGGTTTCGCTGTGTAATTAACTTCGCTAAGCAACAAGTTTTTGGGGTTCACTTGTCCCAGGTACCACGATGGGACACTTTGGGTCTTATACTATATAGTTCTGGGTCAACTAATACTTTATTTGGCGATCCTTCGGTATAAGTACACACGTGACTTTGTTTACATTTCTGAAGATAACAGAAACCCTTTTCTTCCACCCCTAACCCTAACCGCCCCATATATAAAAAAAACACTTTCTTGAAATGTATCCGGTACTTATACCGAAGTTACCCCCTTTATTTCTGAGTGGATTTGGTATGCAAAAACTACACACACATACACATATTTATGTGTGTGTGCCTCAAATTCGACTTAGCTCAAGATATCCGGGGGTATTCGTCACTGAGCAGACGAAATGAGATCGAATCACCATATGTGACGATACACCGCAATGGCCTTTTCCGAAGTTTGTGAATAAATATGTTCTACGCTTGCATATAATATACATTATAAATGTTATACACACCGCCGTTCTAATCTGATTCTGTTTCAAGTGCTGAGATATAGTTATGCATACCTGTGCGAGTTATGCATACCTGTGCAAGTCATGCATGACCATTGGATTGAAGAGATATCTCCTATTCTGACCT
Organism: Octopus sinensis; assembly: GCF_006345805.1. Lineage (NCBI taxonomy): Eukaryota > Metazoa > Mollusca > Cephalopoda > Octopoda > Octopodidae > Octopus > Octopus sinensis. The sequence continues at coordinate 27,223,272 of NC_043021.1, forward strand.
CATTTCCCATCCCATTAAAAATAGCTTCGAACCTCCTATCTGTCAGGTTTTTTTGTAATTGGTGTCGCTAAAGACTGACGACATGGCTGAATGGATTTGGCCTCAGTCTAAAATTAAAAACCCTTTCAAAATTCTTAGTCAAATCGGTTTTGCCAACTGAACAAAATTATTTTCTCTTTGTTCGTTGTTACATTCCTGGACTTGTCTTTTGACTTTTGATTATCTGACCCAAGTTGGAATTTTTCCCTTTTGACCAGGATCTTTCAATGATTTAAGATTATTTTCCGTTTTGTTCAAATTTACTTTCAATTCGCACACACACATATGTACGTCTATTTCTTTTATAAAATCTTTTGAACTTTCAAATGACTAAAACGTGCGTTATAGAAGAACTTTTGAAAAATAGTTTTTCAAAGAAGGACTTTGAAAGGAAACAATTATAAATGATGGCAGACCAACTCCGAAATTACCCAATTTGCAAAGTTTCAACAAGATAATCTTTATAAAAAGGGGAAAGTAGATGACTGGAAGTGCGAAACTAAATAAGTTATTCTGCTGACCATGTTTGTTATTTGGTTTAGAAAAACTATTTGGAGTGATAAAGGTCACGCTGATTTAAATAATCATCATATGGCCATGCTAAAACATGAATGTTCTGAAAGACATTTAAAATCTTTGATTCATATTAAACAATGTTTGGATAGACTTGCAATTGGATGCGTATAAAAAACAAAACAGAGCACACAACAGCATAATGAAGAAGTTAGATGAAACCGGTCGATTCTGCAGTGTGGTCGATCAATGCAGTCACCAGGAATCATCATTTCAGGGTCGTTTTGAATCCAATAATAATGGAAATTATAAAGAACTCGGATCTTTTCGGTTTGAACGGCAGTTTTTTTCTAGCGGTGTCATATGAAAATGTCACCCATAATTATGACCCTAGTATCGATCTATTGCATTTCAATCTGTTTTAATTTAGGGGTGGGGGGAAGGGCATCTTTTTTTTTTCTTCACAAATGTAAATAAACCCAATCTGTTTCTTAAACGAGGGACATATTCATATGGCACAGAATGCTTTTTTACTTCAATGGACGTCAGTGATTGGTTGAAATTGCAGAAATTGAAGAAAAAAACCCAAATATTTTACAAACTATAGAATTTTCTCAATAAAGCCAAGAGAAAAGATGTTTTATAAACACATTCTACCAGTATACGAAGTTTAAAAGTGTTTAGTTAGGTGGAAATTATTTTAAAAAACTGCCGTTCAAACCGAAAAGATCCAAGAACTCTTATATTTAAGAAGTAAATAAGATGAAAAATTGGCAAGCTTCTGTTTTCTCAAGTCTCTCAAACAGAATTCAAAATGACTTGATTGATGCAGTTCAAAAAAGTTAAATGAAATAGAAAATGAATTGAAACAGGCTAAATTCGTAGCTATTCTTGTAGATTAGGGGTTCCCAACCCCCTTGGGGGTTGCATGGCCTTGCTAAAAGTGGCTTGGATAATATTAATTTCAATTCATCCGTTTTTTATGCTCTGCTGATAGTAGGGCGTCGTGTGGGTTTCAAGCTTTTGGGTAAGGGATCACGAGTGCAAAAACGTTGGAAACTGCTGTTGTAGATGAGACATCTGATGTATCAAACTATTCACAACTGTTTTATGTTACAAAAGATTGTTAATTATGTTTTATTTAGTGCAGATCGTTCAGTAAATGCTTTATCTGAACATGTTTTTAAAGGCACTGAAACGTGCAAGTGTGGAAACAAATTAATTGCTTAGACCTATGATGGTACCACTACAATGGCAGGACACTTTGCTCATTGTTGTGCTCGTGTCTTAAACTTAGTTCTTTTGTTCTGCTATAAAAGAATGCAAGATATTTTTTCTACAATAAATGGACTGGGTGCATTTTTTATGAAATCACCTCAAAGGGCTAATGCGTTGGGTAAAATAGTTTAAAAAAGATTTCCCAAAGCTACAGGAACTGGATGGAACTACTCCTCACATCTTGTTCTTACTATTGTAATTTCGAAGTCAGCTTTTTTGAAAAAAAACCTCTGGTACATTCGTCACAGATAATTAAGTGACATCTTTGTATTAGTTCACCCATTGCAGAATATTTAGATATATTACAAACAGGATCTTGTTTGTTAGATAAATCTATCTGACTAATGGGCAGTCCGACCCCCCCGGGTAGTAATGTTGCTGCAATCCCTGAAGTAGCAGTAACTAAAGCTATTTTATTTCCTTGATGAACTTTAGCCAGGAGGAGTTTAATTACAAGTTTTCCCAGTACCTCTTGGAGAATCTAATAAAGTCCTCCTGTGTTATTGTTAATACTTTCCATGACAGTGGAATATGCACGATGTTGATCTGGTAGAAGCTTGGGAAGATTATCATTTATGTTCACGGTCAGTTCATCCTTATCATAGGAAATTTCCCTCATTATTTCAGTGGACAGAGTGTTAAGATCCCTTCTATTAGTTAGTGGGAGACCAGAGAGAAAGAAAGAGACAAAGAAAGACAGAGTAAAGGAAGAGGGAAAATAAAGAAGAAAGAAAATCATAGAGATGGTGTCTGGTTGTAGGATAAACAAAGAAACAGAATCTCTTTGAAGTAGCATGGCAGTGAGAGAGACAGAATACAGAGGGGGAGAGAGAGAATAGAGGAGACAGAGAAAGAAAATTATAGAGATGGTGTCTAGTTTTCACTTTGTGGGAAAGACAGACAGAATCTCTTTTATAGATATATAGATGTATGTGTCACTTTTTGTACTTGGTTTGCAAGATTCTTGATGTGAATTTGTGTGTTGAAACATTTTGTTGTTATAATTTCTGTTCCTTCTCTGGAACTTTCTGTTTCTTGTTGGTAAGGCGATGCTGGCAATGAACACACTCGAAAGGTGCTTTTTTATGTGCCACTGGCACAGGAGTCAGTCAGCAATCATGCTTTTAATGTTCCACTGGCACGAGTGCCAGTCAGGTGGTACTGTCATCAGCCACGTCAGCAAGTTTGATTTCGCTTGCCTCAACAGGTCTTCACAAGCCAAGTTTAATGCATCTAAATAAGCTTTACATTTGATAAATTAACCTGAATGCTAAAGAGCTAAAATTAAATTCCAACTTCAACTGCAGTATTTTTAATCTTCCACACTCCTTAATCCATACTTTTCCAGGTTGGATTAAGATTATTATCGTTCCTGTGCCTGCAGTTTTCCTGCTAGTTTACTCTTTTTACTTGCAATGTTTTTTTATAGTCACAAAGTATTTATTGAAACAAACCTCAAATATAAAAGCTGAATATTTAAAACATTCTGGGTATGTCTAAACCAAAGGTTCTCAATTGGGGCCATTTGGAACTCAAGTGGAGTGTTTTGGAGCAAAGGGGCTCTCTTGTACCAAAGAGCACTCTTTCAATAAACAATAAGTGTCAAGTGGTGAAACAAATGCAATTACCAAACTTTCAATTCATTATTTTGCATTTCAATTTGTACATCTGTATTCCCAGCTGCGTACAAGCGCGTATGTAAAATGACGCCCTTTATTTTTTAACCATTATCTGCTGATATCAAAATAAGTAGTATATTGAAAAGCCATTTGTGACTCCAAAGATCAAAAGGGGGCCTTTGGCCAAAATAGGTTGAGAACCTTTGGTCTCGACTATAAGTCAGAAAGTAATTTTTTAAATTTTCAAGAATAAGTTATAGAAATACCAGTGTGGAACCTGAAATGAGAGAGAAAACTGCCCAAAAAGCAGCAGTAGATGAATTGAATGAGGTCAGTCAGAAATGAATAGAGCAAATATGAGGAGAGCAATTTGGTGCAAAAGTGGTCTGATTCCATTCACATTTTCAAGTCTACTTGTAAATCAGGCCTCAGGTACACTTGATGCCTCCACGACAAACCAAACATCAGATGGCCAGCCTGGCACCGCCTTGGAAAGTTTGGTTAAAGGAAACAAGTAAAAAGATGGATGCTTGAGTCACATTCAAAGTTACTTCTTTGGATTGGTTGTATCACATCAATGACACACCACCACCATCCTCTACCATCAAAATGGCAGCCTTTTACATCATTTGAAAAAATGGTATTTAACACTTTCATTACTGTATTTATTTTGAGATGCTCTGTGTTTCTTTCAATTACTTTAAATATAAACAAAGAATTTAGTAAAATAACTTGGTTATCATTCAGTTAGTGTTAGGAACATAAATTGCGACTAAGGTTTGGTGGAAGATTTTAATTCAAAACTTATGCAAACTAGACATTTGTACTCAGAGCCAGAGCCAGTTTCAGCCGGGTTGGTAATGAAAGGGTTAATAGATGCATCAAATATATACACTTCATATAGAATAATTAAATATTTTATTGAAAATACTTTGAAGGATTGGATCCAAAGAGAACAAAATATGAGGGAAACTTTTATATAAAATGTTTTAATATTTCACTGAGGTCAATAGAATAGAATTTCTTTATTTAAAAGTTACAGATTCCTCAGTTGTTATTTTATTAAATTGCTGGTGAATCTGCTTCATAAAAACGTATCAGTGATTCACACACAGAGTTATTCAGATTCATGATTTATACAAAGAATTACGAACAAAGCCTGTGGAGTCTACTGCTCACAGTTGAGGTTGGTTTGTATGCAGATAATATGGCCATCACCAATGAAATCCCTTTCAAAAGCAGTTGAACTCCTGTCCATTTTTATGAGTTCTACTGCTCAACTACGAGATGGAAATATTATGTAAACAATAGATGTGGAAGCGCTGTTCCAAAATTGCAAGGCACAGTGTGTCAGAGAGAACGAAGATGGGTGGTGGGGGAGGGGAGCAAGCCCAACATGATTGTTTTGTGTGTATGTGTGAATCGTCACCATTTTAGCATCCACTTTTCCATATTTGCATGAGTTAATATATGTGTGTGTGTATCTGTTACACATTCATATCTATGTGTATACGTATGTATGAATACATCCCCACTATTGGCACTATTTGTTAGTAAACAGTATGAACTGCATCTAAGGCGGATATGCACAATGTGTATCACTCTGCTGTATATTGACAGTTCGTGTAACAGGTAAAGTAAATAAACACGTAAAACAATAACAATGCCTTCATTGAGTTGTCTATCATCCCATCACGAATGAAAGAATGCATAACATGGTGGCAGCGGTTAATAATTAACCAGAAACTGTGCCTTTACAACAAAACAGGAACACAACAAACCAGAAATTTAACAAACTAAATATCGCTTCATCTTCAGACACACACACACGAGGATCCAAAATGGTGGCCCCCGTTGCCGTACAGATGAATTTACATCCGACCATAAACTGGGACGCCGATTATATTGTGGAAACGTTCAAGAAATTCAAACAGAAAACTCAACTGGCTTTCAAAAGCTTCCTGAAAGGTACAACTGCCGATGAAAAGGTAAGCTACATCCTTTTATGGACGGGAGAGAGGGCTTAGACCTATTCAATAGCTGGAACATGTCAGAATTGGATTGCAATAACCCAGACACACTTTTAGAGAAATTTGAAAGGCACCAGATCGAACCATAGAATTCACAGATACGAATTCCAGGGCCTGAAGCAAGACCCACAAGAAACGATTGACAATTTCCTGTCCAGACTAAAGAATGTTGCCGAGAAATGCAAATTCAAAGACAAGGACGAAAGGATTGTTGATCAACTTATATAGGGGTGTGCTCATAAAGAAGTCCAGAAATCCCTCATAGGTAAGGACGCTCTCCAGCTAATAGAAGCAGTAGACACTGCAAGAGCATTCGAAGCCACTACCAAACAAATGGCCTCAGTTACTTTACAAACAAACACACTAGGCAGCAGTGTAGATATTGTATCTAGACATAGGACGAAACATACCCGCAAACAAAGAACATGCCAGTACTGTGGTACAGAGCAGGAGTTCAATAACCGGAAGAAATGTCCTGCATTCGGTATACACTGCAAAGCATGTGGAAAACCCAAGCACTGGAAAAAAATGTGTAGACTAACAAAATCTCAGAAATTCAAGCCCTAATTTTCAAAGAGAGTGGAAAGAGAAGACAAAGAGATATACATGCCCAACAACAAGAACAAAACACCTCAGAAGAGGAATTCTTGGCAGTCAGCACAATAAATGTGCATGAGATGGGAAATGGCGACCAGAGAAAAGAAATGAGGCATACACAACGATACGAATACAAAAGAAGTCTGGCAAGAAACGAATAAACATTGACTTAAGGCTGAAGATTGACACTGGAGCCCAGAGTGATATCTTGCCTGTCAACCTCTACAAAAAGATGTTCCCAGAACACATGACACAAGGGAATAAAATCAAAGAAGGAATCCTCACACCAAGTGATGTAATCCTCACTGCGTACGGAGGTACCAGGATTCCACAACTGGGCAAAACAACAATCACAGGGACACACAAAGGAAAAATAATCAAGTGTTCTTTTAATGTCACAAGAACAGAAGGACCAGCAATTCTTGAACTCAATACTTGTAAAAAGCTTAATATTGTGTCAATCAATGGTGAAGTGAAGGTAGCGCCGAGCAGGATTGACAGAGATATGACTACCAAAGACCGACCACCAATCACAAATAAAGAAGAATTGATAAGCATGCACCCAGAATGCTTTGACGATACAGTCGGGTGTTTTGTGAAATGTCGATGCCATATAACAGTCGACCCCAATACCAAACCAATTGTTCATCCACCATGCCACGGTCCTCTAGAATTAAAAGAGAAACTGAAGGCAGAGTTGGACAGAATGGAAGAAAAAAGAAATAATCACCAAAGTGACACGACCAACAGACTGGGTCAATTCAATTGTAATCAAAGAAAAACCCAATGGTACCCTACAGATATGCCTCGACCCAAGGGATCTGAACAAGGCATTAAAAAAAGAGTACCATCCAATTCCAACCCGTGAAGAAATCACACCATCATTAGCTGGATCCAAGATATTCAGCAAACTGGATGCCAGTAATGGGTACTGGACTGTAAAGATAGACAAAGCATCATCCATGCCCACTACCTTCAACACACCATTTGGCAGATACCGATTCAACCGACTCCCATTTGGGTTGAAGGTGAGCCAAGATGTTTTCCAGCGCCAAATAGATGAGACCTACCAAGGCTGCAAGGGAGCAACTGGGATCGCAGATGACATCCAAGTGCATGGCAAGGATGAGATCACATATGACTCCAATTTACATGAAGCCATGGAGAAAACCCGACAAGCAGGTATCAAACTCAATGCAGGCAAGTGTGTGATAAAAGCAAAAGGAGTATATAATCTTTGAGATTATATACTCTGCAGAGGGAGTTAAACCAGACCCCATTAAAGTGGAAGCCATCAGAGACATCAAAGACAAGAAGGAACTCAGGAGCTTCCTTGGACTCATCCACTACATGGGAGGCTTAATACCCAAGCTGGCCGATCACACTGCAAATCTCTGAGAACTAAACAAAGATGACGTAGTGTTTGATTGGTGTGCTTCACACACACAGGATTTCAGCGCAATCAAAAAGCTCATCAGTAAGGAGACAACTCTGCAATACTATGACAGATGCAAACCAGTAATACTCCAAGTCGATGCTTCTATGAGAGGAGTTGGCGCAGCACTGGTACAGGAAGGTAAACCCATTGCATTTGCCTCGAAAGCTCTCTCACCCACAGAGACAAGGTATGCAAATATTGAAAGGGAACTCCTTGCAGTAGTATATGGCTGTGAAAAGTTCCATACATACCTGTATGGCAGACATTTCAATATTGAATCAGACCATTGCTCGCTAGAACAAATACATAGAAAAAAACCCCACGAAAGCACCAGCCAGACTGCAAAGATTACTGTTGAGGCTCCAAAAGTACAACTACAATATCGGGTAGAAGCCAGGAAAGGACCTGATATTGGTGGATGCTCTTTCCAGACTATCCTCACATGATAAACAGGAGATGGAAGGACTAAGCATAAAGGTCCACCACATTGTAAATGTAACAAACACAAAGCTAGCAGAAATCAAAGAGGAGACCAGCAAAGATGAAGATGAAGAACTCAGATGGTGATTCAGGGGTGGCCAAAGAGACGTCAGGTGCAGCCCCTCATTCATGAATATTGGGCCATCCATGATGACATAGAAGTGGAGAATGGAATCCTGATGGCTGGATCCTGACTAATTATACCCAAATCAATGCAAAAAGAGATTCTTGACAAGATCCACCAATGGAAAAATGCAAGCTCCGAGCCAAGTCAGCTGTATATTGGGTAGGCATGTACCAAGACATAGAAAAGATAGTTTCTACATGCCACATTTGTCAAAAGTACAGAAACTCACAACAAAAGGAGGAAATGATACCCAGTGACATCCCAAGAAGGCCATGGCAAACTATTGGAGTAGATCTGTTCACGGAAAGCCAAGAATGGTATTTGATAATGGTCTGCTACTACTCCAAATTTCCATTTGTGAGAAAAGTGAAAGACCTGAAAGCCAAAACAATCACTACAGTGACTTGAGGACTTCTAGCAGAGCAAGGAATACCAGAGCAGATCATATGTGACAATGGAACCCAGTTCACATCGCAAGAATTCAAAAAGCTAGCTGATGAGTATGGGTTCAATATTACAACCTCATCTCCACACTACCCCAAAGGCCATGGGTTTATAGAAAGACAGGTGCAGACAGTGAATAGAACACTAGTCAAATGCTGAGAGACTAAGGAAGACCCACACCTGGCACTTCTGTCCCTACAAGCGACACCACTGAGGGCTGACATGAAATCCCCAGCAGAAATGCTGAATGGCAGGTTTGATGAAATGATGAAAGGGGATGAAAAGATAACTGTTGAATTGACTGATTAATCCAGTAATTAGTTGGCTCATAATAATCCTTCCTACTATTGAAAACAAAACCTGAAATGTTGTTTGTTTTGTGTGTGTGTTGTTGGGGCACTAATTGATTACATCAACCCCAATTTTTGACTGATATATATTTTCTCAACCCTGAAAGGGTGAAAGCCAAAGCTGATCTCAGCAGAATTCGAACTCAAAACATTAAGATGGATAAAATTCCACTAAGCATGTTGCCTGCCATACTGTGCTAATGGTTCTGCCAGTTTGGCACCTTAGTTGGTTCATAATAAAAAAAAACTGCGAAACAAAACCAGTGTATGTGTGTGTGTATTTATGTATACAAGTCTAGGCTATGGGAATAATTGGCTTTGAAAGCACGTGGCTTTATGTTCTACCTCACTGCACAGCACCCTTGGGCAAGTGTCTTCTACTGTGCTAGTAACGGGAATTAGATGGAAACTGTATGGAAGCCCGTTGTTTGTGTGTGTGTGTATATAATGGCTGACGACTAGCATACTGCTTGAAACTCAAGATTACCAACGAATTTGAATCAAACTGTTTTTAGTCCACATATATATATATATGTGTGTGTGTGTGTGTTTTGTTGCCCCTTTTTTGTATCACCTGTCTGGATGTTTTGCGTTCTTGTCCCATTTTTGTATTTTATATATATATATATATATATATACACACACACATTCATATACATATGCACGTATATATATATGTAGTGTTTTTGTGCTTAGATATCCTTGGCTATGAAAGGTGTTTGTTTTGATTATATTTCGAAATATGTGTGCATGTACAGGTGAGATTGTAACATTGACTAATCAGGACTCACAAATACATTTAGTACAGTCATTACAATACAGTTTCAAACAAACATATCAACAACTAGGTACACAATTAAGTACCTGGCAAAATTACCTGACTGATAGCAGCAATGTCAGATGAATCTCATTGAGATTTACCTGACAGTAATTAGAAAATGGTAGTCCACTGGTGATGTGGTGGCCTTCATCAGTTGCAATTTACATGGAAATAAAGAATCCCTGCTTGAAACAACAATCTCTCTTTCATCTCATCACACATCAAACCTTTTCTTCAAGATTTAGTCTTTCTCACAAAGACAGGTGAGTTTTGTTGTTTTTTTTTTGTTCTGAATCATGCCTCACTAATGGATTCATTATCTTTCAAAACAGAAAATGTCACTTCATTTAGTTTCATTGGTTCGTAAGTGAAATCGTTGCTCAACAAAACGGCCAGCGTAGATCCTCGTTCTGATTTCAATTCTTTGAATTTCTGTATGGCATCATACTGCCTTTGGTTTGTGTCTATGCCTGTTGCAGGCTCTCCAGGGGTTAATATATGGGAAAATGGGTAAACAGTCTCCAGGAAACTATCTATAAACATCTTCTTGTGGTTGTTGCTGTCGCGTCGAGCCGTTCGACTCATCTCTTTCTGCTTCTCAATCCAAGTGTCACGAAGCAATTGCATCCTGTCGAATTGATCTGCAACCAAAGGGAAAGATGCCAAAACCGAACTGGATATCAGCTCCGTGTTATCCAAACCGGTTCTGTCTTGTAGGAGAGCCTTTGCCAGAATGTTCCGGTACAATGCATAGAAATGCATCAGGCACACATTACCAATGATGGTGTGAGGTAAACTGTTCAAAACATCTTTCTGTTCTTTTTTGGGAGGAAGAACTTTGACCACTAATGTTGGCTTTTGGTGCCCAGTAAAAAGACTAAGAAAGGAATTCTCTTCAACTGCATTTGAAAATCTGGAGTCAAGAGGAATACCCCTGTCATAGGGAGTTCCACCATGAAGGGGCAATTCATAAGAATGGTTTGTAATGGTTTCTTCATTTAATAAAAGCTTAGTCCAACCACAGCTGAATATCCCTTGTTCCTGGGTGTCTTGTTGGGTGTAAGACAGACACAGCTCAAACAGTAAACTTATCTGATTCCCTGAGTAATTTGTTCTCACAAAGAATTCTGTATGTAAACTGACATCCATATTATCAGAGACACGAGAAGAAAAACTCCAAGACTTTTGAGATTTATCAACTGATTGCACTATGATTGTGTGTATGTTACTCAAGACATTTTTCCCATCAAAAATACAAACTCGTACGCATCGACACTGGACATCGATACCCGGACCTGTTTGTGGAATGTTCCGGCAAGACTGAATACTCACAATTTTTAATATATTTACACTGTAAGGACAAATTTGTTTGTCTGAAGGAGAGTAAAACAAATCTGTATAGCTCATTGCTGTTTTACTCAAGGATGGATGAAGTGCTTTCTCCATGCGATACTCCGAGTTGGCAGCCCATAAACTACTCAGAGTAGAAGGTCTGAAACCAGATGGCACAGTGCCTTTTGCTTGAAGAACATCAACAATGGATTGTTCTTGAATTGATTCTTTGATAGTTTGCCAAAGTTGTTTAGCAGAACGAGTTTTCGGTTTATCTCCTCCGCTGTCCACTTTCACATCCTCATCTATATCTGAGTCTTCTTCATCCTCAAAGTTATCATCACTGTCACTTTCTCCTTCATCTTTCCTCGATTCTTCAGTGCTATCCTCCTCCTCCTCCTCATCATCATCATCAGTAGAAGACCTCATCTGCAGATAGGTGCTGGGCACCAGGCCTCGAAAACCATCCTTATTTTCAGCAAGCCAACCATTTCGATGGGCCTGCACGATTTTCAAGACTTCACCTTTCTTAAAACTTAAATCATTTGTCTCTTCTTTCTCATAGTTTGATAATGCAACAAAATACTTAGTAGGAAGTTCCATCTCTTCATCAGACTCAGATTCTTCCTCCTCCTCATCTGTAGAATCCCCTTCTTCCTCATTCACTTTACTCAGGTCCTCCTTCTCCTCCTCATATTCATCAGACTCCTCCTCCACCTCTTCTTCATCTGACTCCTCCTCCTCCTCCCTTCCTTCATCTTCCTCTTCCAAGAGTTCCTTAGTTTTTGGAGGTAATTTCTGTTTAGGACGAAGATTATGTTTCAAATCTGATTTCATGTCAGCTATTAACTTTGATTTCAAACCTTTCTTCTTCTGGTTGGTCACGGAACTTTGACTTTCTGTGGTTGTTGTTGTTGCTGCTGCTGGTCCTTCATGAGGATATGGTGTGGGAACAACTCGAGTGGGGCTTTTCTCAGATTCTGGTTTCTGATTCAAAATTTTCGACTTGGATTTCGAAGAAGAATGGCTACTTGTAAAAGACTTTACCTTACCAACATCTTCATTCTCTGTAACTGCAACGCTGGTACTACTAGCTGGACCACTCGTGCTAGCTGCACCCTCTTCGTCATCCTCCTCCTCTTCATTGTCATCATCATCGTCGTCGTCGTCATCATCGTCATCAACATCATCGCTTTCCTCATGCTCGTCCACATCTTCGTTTATTTCTTTTTCCGGATTTCCTGCAATACTTTCCCCTGAACTGGGAATCTTTCTTACTACTGTTATTATTGTTTTCTTTCTTCGATCGATTTTGCTTCTTCTTTGTTGTGATGCTTTTCGTTGCCGCCTTCTCCCCTGAATCTGTATCTTTGGTAGTTTCAACGTTTTGGCTTCCTTCGTTTTCTTTTGATGCTGTTTGTTGAACAATAACATCGTAAGCATCTGATACTAGTTTCTGTTGGATGGCCACTTTTTTTAGAAGGCTCTTTTTCTTGGAATCGAAATTCTTCTGTTGTTTCGGATCCTTATTTTCAAGTAAATCAATTTCCTTCGTTAGACTTTCCAGCTCGTTCGCTAAACTTTTACATTCTTCGCTTAACGCCCAAACATTCTCCGACTCCTTCACGTCCGGATTCGACTTCCTAAACTTTTTAAACTTCTTTAGAAACGAATCTGTATCTTTTTTTAATTTATCAAACGAATTCGATAACGTCTGGAGCGCAACTGGTGTCCTGCCCAACATTATTACGCCTGTGATGTAGAAGAATAAGTTGGGCGCGAGTGTGTGTACGAATGTATGAATGAATAAACGTGGCTGCTCGCGTCAATGTATGTCTTTATACGTCTGTGTGTGTGTGTAGCTATATATAAATATATGTGTGTGTGTATCTATCTATATATAAATATATATATATGTGTATGTGTGTGTGTGTGTATCTGTCTGTTCGTATTAACATTCTTTGCAAAATCTTGAACAAAGTTTTCGCGTTGTTAAGGCGAAGCGTTATTAACAACGCGCCACCTACAGGAAAGAAAGTAAACCCCACCAAAAACAAGAGGAGGTAAAGCCAAGTAGAAAATAAAACGGGAAATCAAAGGGAAGTAATTTGGTAAATTATTTTCGTGCGTTTAAAAAATGCGTCAAGAATGAAAGTAAAAAAATTGGAAGTGACAAGAATGGATGGACTCACCCCTAACCATAACTCTAACCCGAACCCTAAAATAGATTGAAATGCAATAGATCGATACTGGGGTTATAATTATAGGTGACAATTTCATATGACACCGCTACGGAAAATGGGATTTTTTTGTAGCGGTGTCAAATGAAATTGTCACCCATAATTATAACCCTAGTATCGATCTATTGCATTTCAATCTATTTTAGGGTTAGAGTTATGGTTATGGTTAGGGTTAGGGGTGGGGGAAGGGTATCTTATTTTCTTCGCAAATGTAAATAAACCCAATCTGTTTCTTAAACGAGGGACATATTCATACAGCACGGAATTGTGTTGACATGTGCCGTTCAAAAGGAAAAGATCCCGATTTTGACTGAGGGCTGGCGAACCAGATGGCTGCACCAGGCTCCAATCTTGATCTGGCAGAGTTTCTACAGCTGGATGCCCTTCCTAACGCCAACCACTTCGAGAGTGTAGTGGGTGCTTTTTACGTGCCACCGGCACGAGGGCCAGTCAGGCAGTATTGGCAATGACCTCGCTCGAATCTTTTCACACATGTCACTGGCACAGGTGCCAGTAAGGCAACGTTGGTAACGATGGAAACAAATATATATATATACATACAAATATGGAAACAAATATATATATATACATACACCAAATATACACAATATTATATATGTTTAATAATGAACCATGTAATTCACACCCTGGAAATTCTATTTCTGTAAAATGTTGGGAGTGGGTAAAATTTCCGAGGCTTCCATCTCACCCTACCCCGTTTTTCGGACCGCAAAAAGGGTTTTGTAACACATTAGGGTGTCACAGGAATTCATTCAACGGAAAAAAAAAATTTCCAACGATTCCAAGACGAGAGGGGGGGGGTCCCCCCTTTCGCCCCCTCTTTTCCGAACCAAAATAAGGGATTTGCAGCATATTAGGTCAGAGTGCTTAACTCCACACCAAAAATCCGATTTTTTCTTTTCCTTAGTGAAATTTCTCGGAGAGAAATAAAGTTTTGTTACTCCACAAATTTTTTCGACAGGCAGCTCAATTATATGTTCCCCCCACAGACCAGTCACACTTTCCGACTGCTTAATCGCAATTCCAGGGGTGCTAATGTAGATTTGCATCTCTCCTAGAAAAATACATTTTTCTGAGAAAGTTTATTTGGATTCCTAGGTTTTATAAGTCAGAATAAACTTTTTCAGAAAAATACATTTCTGAAGGGGAGGTGTGAATTTGCATTAGCCCCGTTCCCAAATCTTTTAGTGGGTGCATCAAACAGCTTTTCCGTCATCCTCAAAAATTTCATGGATGCGAAAATGAAAGCAGACATATATAACAGGTATAAATCCTTAAATCCTTTAAAATGTTTTAGCCCGAAGGCCGCGGCCATGTAGAACATTTATTTCTGTACTTTCTGTTTATTCATTTAAGTCATTGAAATTGTTGTGCGCACACACAGATACAAATGTTCTCCAGGCATTTGGCTATTATTTTTAGGATATCGACATTTACAATTTCAGTCAGCTTGGAGTTTTTCATAGAAAATTTGAGATTAAAAAAATTTTTCATATTCTTAATCTCTGTATTTTTCCACGTACATTGAAAAATATATTTAATTTTGCAAAAGTTTACCGGTAGATAATGCAGCTTGTATTCTCTCTCTCTCTCTCTTTTCTCAAGCAAAGATATGTTCATTTTAAATCGCTTCTCTAGAGAAACAACATTCTCCCCACCACCACCACCACCACCACACAAAAATTAGTTTGCACGCGAAAGTTTTTTTTTTTTGTTTTTTCGTAAAACGTTGGTCTAGCAAAACAGTATGTTTTGCTGAGAATTAATCCATTTTTTTGACAGCAAGAGGTAAGAAGCAGTTTGTCTGAATTTTTACCTGTCGACATACATGAATACACCAATTATACACAATTTATATATATTTAATAACGAACCATGTAATTCACACCCTGGAAATTTTATTTCTGTAAAATGTTGGGAGTGGGTGAAACTTCCGAGGCTTCCACCTCACCCAACTCCATTTTTCGGACCACAAAAAGGGTTTTCTAGCTTGTTGGGATGGGTTATGTTAGCATGTTACAGGAATTCATTCAACGAGAAAAAAAAAAAAAAAATTCCAATTCGCTTCCCCCTTTTCCGAACCAAAATAAGGGATTTGCAGCATATTACGTAAGGAGGTTAGAGTACTCGATTCCACGCAAAAAATCCGAATTAAAAAAAATTTTTTTCCTTAGTGATAATTCCGGGGGTGGGGGTGGTTTGCCCCCCCTTCCAGACCAATTCCGAACCAAAATAAGGGATTTGCACCATATTACGACGTCAGGGTACTTAATTCCACGCAAAAAATCAGAATTTTTTTTTGGAGAGGAGGGATGTTCCCCCCCCCCCTTCCGGACCAATTCCGAACCAAAATAAGGGATTTGCAGCATATTACGAGGTCAGGATACTTAATTCCACGCAAAAAATCAGAATGTTTTTTTTCCTTAGTGAAAATCGTGCGGGTGTTACTCGAAAATAAGCTAAGATATTTAGAATTCTACTTTCGAAAATAGTTATATGAAAATCTATGATTAATAACATAAGCGGTCCATGTTCATATCCGTAAGCGGCTGAAGATCTTCAAAATGGATGCTATGTCTGGCAAAACCAAAACAGACGAAGAAGAAATGGATTTTTGTGACGAAGAGAAGAAACCTGCTGATACAGACACAGCAGATATGAACGACAAAGAAGAAATTGATTTTAAAAAGCCATTAGCGATGGTTAAAAGCAACGATGAACAAAACTTACCGACGATCTCTTGCGAGGAACCCGAATGCGAAGAACCTGCTCTCGACTGCCCTTCGTCAGAACCAACAAACCTAACAGCCTCGATCCCTTATAAAGAACCTTATTGGAGTGGAATGGCTACGAAACCATATTCGTTCGATGTATTAAAGAACGGCAGCATTATCGACAAAGTAAATTTGAAGGAGAAACCCTTCTACATATTCGGTCGCCTACCGACCTGTGATGTGACTTTGGAGCATCCGTCTCTCTCGCGCTATCACGCCTGTATACAACACTGTGGCACCACATGCGACCGGTATCAGCAGGGCTGGTATTTATACGACCTTGATAGTACACATGGAACTTGGATTAATAAGATACAGGTTCGTCCCAAGGTTTATCATCGAATCCGTGTGGGTCATGTAATCAAATTTGGCGGCAGCAGTCGATTGTTCATCCTGCAGGTTTGTTTTCGTTCATTCCTTCGTTTTATGACTTGTTTTACTTTCACGCCAGCATGGGATACTGTTTCTCAACCGGGGTCCACATGGCCCTTCGAGGACCATATAAGATTTTGTTAAAATTTATGGGCAGTAAACCGGTTATATTCCCTCAATACGTAACATTTAAACATATTTTTATACGATTCTTATAATATTTAATCATAAAAATATGAGAGGTTTTAGACATTGAAACGCAATGAGAGTGTTCCTCCCTGGGTTAAAGTAGGAATTGAAAGGGTCCAAAGGTAAAAAAATTGTTGAGAACCCCTGGGACAGACGAATATTTACAAAGTTTCTGGTTTTAAGGATGTCTCGAAAGGCTTGGCTGGAGGCCCAACCGTCCGAGTTCTTTAAACTGGACTGCTGCAATAAGTGTGGATCTGATTGGGGAATATGTTCAATAAAATCATAAACTGTATTTTCTTTTACCCCAAGTCAGGAACTTTTCGGCACCCACCTCGTAACACACATTATTGAGATATTGTTTACTTAATAGTTGATATGTTATAAAAGAAAGATCAATAGAAAACGGTTAACTTGTACTTTTGTAGTTTCAAAAAGGAAAGCATATTGACCAGAAATGACGACAGTGATATCCATAATTCCATAAAAAGAACTGACGAAATCTTGTAATATTATTAACAGAACTCTCATTGTGTTGCATACTCAGACACTTGTATGTATCTTCTAGCAATAGCTGGAGTATTAGAAACAGCAGCTGAGGTACATCATTCCAACATCTGTGCAACAATGAACATTCCAGAGAAGAAGGCAATTTGCCGCTTGTTTGGCGATGCATGATAGCCAACATTGTTACATTCTAGCAATGCAATAATCCTGAATGACTACTGAGCTTTACAGACAAGAATCTGTGGTGGTGTTCCTGTGGATTCACAATAGATTGTTTACTGTAATTATCAGAGTTCACTAGTTTGTATCCATTACTTCTGGTCAACTTCTTTTCCTTTAATCAAAAACATTCCTTAAAGTGCACATTTAATAAAAAAAAAAAAAAAAATCAGTGTGAGATGTGACAGACAAACTTACATGGTTGAGGTGATCTTTCATTTTATGATTCAGCAAGTGAAACCACTGAATGCTACAGAGGTGTTCATTTGCCAGGAACTTGGTAATGAAATGGTTATAGTTTTCTCTAAAACTGTAAGTTTGTTTTGGAATGTAACAAAACCAATGTGTGTGTACAGGCAGACACAAATGAACACACATTTGCTGTGTGTGGGTGTTTGTGAGAAAACTTGATTAATAGGTACATCTAAATGCCCAATGATTGATTTGCAAATGAAATCTGAAAGAAATTCAGTATGTTAGATACTTACGTCTTATGCATCTTGAAAGACTTTTTTTCTTACGTTAAGTTAGAGTTATATGAAATTATGTTATAAGAGAATTACCTCCTCCTCCTCCTCATCATCATTTAATGTCTGTCTTCCATACTGGCATGGGTTGGACGTTTTGACAGAAGCTGGTAAGGCGGAGGACTGCACCAAGCTCTACCGTCCTTCTGAATGCCAACCACTAGATGCCAGATGCCCTTCCTACTACCAACCACTTTACTGAATGGACTTGATGTTTTTTTACATGGCTCCAGCAAGGTCTGTTTTAGCATTGTGTCCATGGTTGGATGCCCTTCCTAATGCCAACCACTTTACAGAGTGGACTGGCTGCTGCTCCAGCATTGATGTGTTCTGCTTATGAGATTAACACCAGCAAAATTCCTGTAAAATACAGGGCTTGCTTGATGTCCCCTGCATGATGCTGTCTTTCTTTCTGTTCCTCATCCATTCTACAATATTTGCAAAGCTGCATCGATGTAGTTGTGCTGATTAGGGTTTATTATTGTCTGGTTTGGCAGTTGGCAGCAAGCATGCTGTCTGCAGTTATAATAATGCAGACCTCCCTGGAGAGACTTTGAGCTGAAAGTGTAACTGCTACTTTTTGGTTTGATGCGTTAAAGAACAGCAGCATTATCGACAAAGCAGGAAACCCTGGAAGGATGAAAGGCAAAGATGACCTCAGTGGAATTTGAGGTCGAATACTAATTATGACAGAATTCTTTAACGTACAAAGCCAGTCATAACTTTGGTAGAGAAAGGAATAGTTAGGAAGTGCCCAGGAGATCATTAAAAGAAAGCAAGAAAATTGTACATTATGCAAACTTGAGAATGGGTGTCAAGAGAATGTGAAATATGAAAAGAAGAGTAGTACCAGTTGTAACTGGAGCACTTGGGTTGGTGATAAAAAGACTTTTGGAAACACTTTGATACAACTGGAATCTGTCCCAGCATTATGACACTGGAAGAGACAACTGTTTGGGGACTGGCTAATATCCTGTGAGAAGGTCTGCCTGAGGTTACGTAACTTGGTTGGGATTCAGTGAAGTGCTCCACTGTTAATATGATTTGAATAAATATATAAATACACACACACAAACACACACACACACACACACACACACACACACACACACACATATATATATATATAAATGGCTGTCCCCTCTGTTGATACAGAGATCAGCTGAAGCAAAGCCTAAAACTGACAGGAATCGATCCTAAAGCCTGGGGCATTGAAGTTCAGGTCTGGCCCAGCTGGCATCACTCCATCTCCACTGTGACAAATCCCATACATTAATACCCTGGTGTAATCCAAAAAACACAAAACATATAATCCATGATACAGCTCCAAGGTTGTATAAAGGAAGCTGGATTTACATGTAATACTCTGAAGTTACATAACTTCCAGTTGGCTTTCCTTGGAAATATATGTAGTACATATTTACCTACTCCATTACCTACACCCAATGATATATACATAGACAACTAGCTTCTCTCAGTTTCTTATCTACGAAATCCAATGGAAAGGCCTTGGGTTGGCCTGAGGGTTATAATAGAAATCACCTGGCCAAGGGGCTATGTAATGGAACTGGAGGTGAACCCATGTGTTTGGGACCTAAACTTTGTAACCACACAGCTATGGCTATGTTAAATTAGAAAAATCTGTAGGGTAGGCCCAGAACCAACAGATAATACTTCAGTGGCCTTTATGCGGGCTGCCACCCTCTCTACTTGTGAATGACTCTTGCTTCAAATTAATGTTTCTCTTTAAAGGGTCCCGAAGAAGACCGAGAAGAGGAGGCCGAACTGAGTGTAGCAGAACTGAAGTTGCAAAGGGAAAAACAGAAGAAAGAAGCTGATCTCCTTCGACAAGATAATTTAATAGGAAACCCTCATGAAATCATCAGCCAAGATGATGGCTGCATGTGGGGAATGGGTAAGTAAAGGGGCCAGCCCATCTCCATCACTTACTTTTTTGTTTCTCTTTATTTTCTTTATTTTATTGGTGAACAATAATATATCAGGTATGACTGTGTGATAAGAAGCTTGCTTCCCAACCACATGGTTTTGGGTTCAGTCCCACTGTGTGGCACCTTGGACAAGTGTCTTCTACTATAGCTTCAGGCCAACCAAAGCCTTGAAGCCTTGTGAGTAGATTTGGTAGATGGAAAGTGAAAGAAGCCCATCGTATATATATATATATATATATATACTTCATTTTAAGCAGCAGAAAATTCAACAAAATCTGTTACTCTGAGTTTCTCGTTGCCGTTCATCAGACAGTTTTGGCTAGAATGGAACTGATATATCAATTCAATCTATACTCTTACAAACGCTACACCTTTAAAAAGAAATGGACTTGTTTGATTGGCCCTTTAGAAAAAACAGTCAATCTTCGAGCGATAAACAAAAAGGTCAAAAATATATGTATATATATATAAAAAACTTATAAAAATTATAAAATCCGAGGAAAAAACCTATTAATTTCTATGCATTAATTTGCACTGTCTTCATTAACGTCAATAGGTTTTTTCCTCGGATTTTATAATTTTTATAAGTTTTTTATATATATATACATATATTTTTGACCTTTTTGTTTATCGCTCGAAGATTGACCGTTTTTTCTAAAGGGCCAATCAAACAAGTCCATTTCTTTTTAAAGGTGTAGCGTTTGTAAGAGTATAGATTGAATTGATATATCAGTTCCATTCTAGCAAAAACTGTCTGATGAACGGCAACGAGAAACTCAGAGTAACAGATTTTGTTGAATTTTCTGCTGCTTAAAATAAAGGATATTACTCTACCACTGGTATTTGAGTACTCTTTTTTCCACCTTGTTTCACATTTATGTGTTTACTCCGGTATATATATATATATATATATATATATATATATATATATATATATATATATAATTATATTGTATAGAGGGCATTATTACACATAAATGCCACATGCTAGGAGGGACTCTTAAAGTCATAACTACCAAATATAAACACATTGCACCGAATGCAATTCTCAAAGCGAGTCATTTAAAAACAGAATTTAGCTCCAGTTCTTGCTGAGGGTGAGGGGACTCAGTCCGCTGCTTCCCGCCTAGGCGCCGTCGTCGTCGACGAACGCGCCGGTGGCAGCCGCTCGTTCCGTGGGCGGTCGTCTGCCGCCTCGTCGGCGTTCGATTTCCAGGGCGCCAACATCGGACACACTTCCCCTCCGATCCGTCATCGCGACCTGCTTCCTGTCGGGCCGGCAGGCGCACGGCGACCGTAGGTCACATACGAGCGCCCCGCCACTGCCGCCAGGTATGGCTAACCGACGAAGACGGGCAAACGCACCTCGCCCTCAGCAAGAACTGGAGCTAAATTCTGTTTTTAAATGACTCGCTTTGAGAATTGCATTCGGTGCAATGTGTTTATATTTGGTAGTTATGACTTTAAGAGTCCCTCCTAGTGTGTGGCATTTATGTGTAATAATGCCCTCTATACAATATGATTAAATATTTTCAAAGAAAAAAAAATTAACAGTTTTTTTCTCTTATGAGGTTTTTCACACTAACTACTCGATAATTTCTTGTTAAGATTTCTTATTAAGATTTTATCCTATTTTTTAAATATATCATCATCATCATCGTTTAACGTCCGTTTTCCGCGCTAGCACGGGTTGGACGGTTCGACCGGGGTCTGGGGAGCCAGGGGCTGCCCCAGGCTCCAGTCTGGTCTGGCAGTGTTTCTACAGCTGGATGCCCTTCCTAACGCCAACCACTCCGCGAGTGTAGTGGGTGCTTTTTATGTGCCACCGGCACCCATTCGAGGCAGGGTTGGCATCGGTCACGTTCGGATGGTGCTTTTTATGTGCCACCGGCACAGAAGCCAGTGGAGGCTGCACTGGCGACGGCCACGTTCGGATGGTGCTTTTTATGTGTCACCGGCACAGGTATCACAACTACTACTGTTTCCATTGATATTTGGTTCGATGTTCATGTACATGCACTTGACTCAACAGGTCTCCTCAAGCACAGCGAGATGTTCCGGGATCCCGCGATCGGTTGGTGCTTTTTATGTGCCACCGGCACAGAAGCCAGTCGGCACGGTGCTGGCATCGGCCATGTTCGGATGTTGCTTTATATGTGTCACCGGCACAGGTATCACAACTGTTTCCATTGATATTTGGTTCGATGTTCATGTGCCACCGGCACAGGAGCCATTCGAGGCGGGGTTGGCATCGGTCATGTTCGGATGGAGCTTTTTATGTGCCACCGGCACAGAAGCCAGTGGAGGCTGCACAGGCGACGGCCACGATCAGATGGTGCTTTCTATGTGTCACCGGCACAGGTATCACAACTACTATTTCCATTGATATTTGGTTCGATGTTCATGTATATGCGCTTGACTCAACAGGTCTCCTCAAGCACAGCGAGATGTTCCGGGATCCAAGGTACTTTGGATGGGCAGGGGGTATGCGGAACTGGTGCCGGGAGCATCCCGGGTCTTAGTAGTCACAGCACATCTCCAGAGGTCTCGGTCCTTTGCCATTGCCTCAGTGAGGCCCAACGCTCTGAGGTCATGCTTGACTACCTCATCTCATGTCTTCCTGGGTCTACCTCTCCCCCTGATTCCTTCAACTGTTCAGGAGTGGCACTTCTTCACACATCTCTCCTCATCCATCCGCAGTACATTACCATACCATCGCAAGCGTCGCTCTTGCACACCACATCTGATGCTTCTTATGCCTAGCATTTCTCTCAGGGTGCTTACACTCTGTCGTGCATTCACACTGACATTACACATCCAGCGGATCATGCTAGCTTCATTTCTTTCAAGTCTACGCATGTCCTCTGCAGTCACGGCCCATGTTTCACTGCCGTGAAGCATGGCAGTTCGCACACATGCATCATACAATCTACCTTTCACTCTGAGTGAGAGACCCTTTGTCGCCAGTAGGGGTAGGAGCTTTCTAAACTTTGCCCAGGCTATTCGTATTCTAGTGGTGACACTCTCTGAGCATCCACCCCCACTACTAACTTGGTCACCCAGGTAGTGGAAACTATCAACTACTTCTAGTTTATCCCCCTGGAGTGTGATGGAATCTGTTTTTTGAGTGTCTGTGGTGTCTATTGTCCCTGTGCATCTGCCGCACATGAAAGCTATCTTATCAGTTAATTTCCCTTTGATGTTGCTGCACCTCTTATGCGTCCATAGCTTACACTGGGTGCATCTTATGGAGTTTCTACCTACACCTTTCCTACAGCTTGAGCAGGGCCACCTGCCCGATGGGGGGTGTACTGAGTTCGCCTTCCTGCATACTATAACTTTGGTCTTCGCTACATTTACTCTAAGGCCCTTAGATTCTAACCCTTGTTTCCACATCCGAAATTTCTTTTTTAGTTCTGGTAGTGATTCTGCTATGAGGGCCAGGTCATCAGCATAGAGGAGCTCCCAGGGGCAACCTGTTTTGAATTCCTCTGTTATTGCCTGGAGGACTATGATGAATAAAAGGGGACTGAGGGCTGAGCCCTGATGTACACCTACTTCTACCCGGAATTCTTCACTATATTCGTTGCCAATCCTAACCTTGCTGACAGCCTCTCTGTATAGAGCCTGTACAGCCCTTATTAGCCATTCATCAATCAACAGTTTCCGCATCGACCACCAGATAAGGGATCGGGGAACCCTGTCAAAGGCTTTCTCCAAGTCCACAAAAGCTATGTAGAGGGGTTTATCTTTAGCTAGGTACTTCCAAGCAGTTGTCGGACCAGGAATATAGCATCAGTGGTGCTTCTACCCGACACAAAACCGAACTGCATCTCATCTAAGCAAATTCTCTCCCTAATGAGATGGGTTATGACCCTCTCTGTGGTCTTCATCACCTGATCCAACAGTTTAATACCCCTGTAATTATTTCTATCTAGAGCATCGCCCTTACCCTTGTAGCAGTTGACAATGGTGCTGCTACGCCAGTCATTGGGTATGACTCCATTATGAACTACCTGGTTAACAATATGGGTGACTAGGCCATAGCCCGCATAACCAGCTGTTTTAAGCATCTCAGCAGTGATTCATGATGGGCCGGGGGCTTTACCCGGTTTCATATCCTTAATTGCTTTATCTACTAGGGAGCCGTCTATTCGGATAGCTGGTCCCTCTACTGGGTCAACATTTGGCAGGCTCTTCTCCTCCCATTCATTCTCCACATTCAGCAGTCTTTCATAATGGCTTCTCCAAGCCTCTTTTCACCAACAATAAAAGCAAGTGCCCCATCATCCATGCGGACACATTTCTCTCCTGTAACATCACTATTTTCTCTCACACACTGTCTAGCAATACGAAATACCTCAGTTCTTTGGTCCTCACGTCGCTGGACATTGGCAAACTTCTTCTTTTCTGCTATATCATTGGCTATGTATACCTGCCGCCCGGCCTCCCTTTTGGCTACTTGGTACGGTTCCCTGCTACCCCCATCCCTCCAGGCTCTCCAGGCCTGTTTCTTAGAACTAATAACTTTGTCTACTGCACTATTCCACCACCACGTAACTCTAGGTCTGGAAGGAACTTTGCACCATCCACAGACTTGGTCTGTGGCACTCAGCAAGCTACCTTCTATGTCCGACGTCTGTAGCTCCTCCTCCCTCTCATCAAATTTCTTGATGAGGATGTCCCTAAATCTCTGACCATGTGAAGGGTTCTTTAGCTTCCAAATCTTTCTTTTCTGGATTGGTCTGTGTCTTGGAGTCCTTCTGGCCTCAAGCCTAAAGTCACTAATTATTAGCCTATGCGGAGGAATACACTCTTCACCCGGGAGGGTCTTTGTATTTAAGAGCGACCCTCTTATATGTACATATATATATATATATATATATGTACATATATATATATATATATATATGTACATATATATATATTATATATATATATATATATGTACATATATATATATATATATATATATATATATATATATATATATATATATATATATATATATATGTACATATATATATATATATATATATGTACATATATATAATATATATATATATGTACATATATATATATATATATATATATGTACATATATATATATATATATATATATATATATATATGTGTACAATATATATAATATATATATATATATATATATGTACATATATATATATATATATATATATATATGTACATATATATATACTAGCAGTATCGCCCGGCGTTGCTCGGGTTTGTAAGGGAAATAACTATATAAGCATTTTTAGAGAGTTATAGCCAAAAAATAGCAAAAAATGCATTAAAATGGAAAAAATATGATGGTAAATTTTTTTTTAAATCGTTGACTCATCGTAGACATTTTTAGAGAGTTACTTCCCTTATATAATAGCGAAAAAATGCATTAAAATGGAAAAAAAAAACGATGGTAAATTTTTTTTTAAATTGTAGACTCATGTAGACGCTTTCTTAGCCATTTCTGTTTTGGTGTCTTCAAGCCATGAAGTCGTTGTTCTAAAAGAACACTGGTCTCCTTGACAACGCATTACGACGTTGATTTCCTTACACTCCCTTCCCCACAGGTGCAGGTGTGAGCGTGGACGCCAACTCCGCCGCCATCGACACAAAAAATTATGCATTAAAATGGAATAAAAAATGATGTTAAATTTTTTTAAAATCGTAGACTCATCGTAGAGCGCGCTAATATTCAGACGGGCTCGATATGAATCACGACTATAAGCTACCCGAATTTGGTTAAACTGTACCGCAAAATGTGTGGGAGTAGTTAGGAATCTAAATCGAAGGGGACAGACACTCACACAACTACATTTATATATATAGATATACATAGCGCAGTAGTGGTGAGATATGACAGCAAAGAAAAGCATACATTCACTCTCTGCATGCAATTAGACTCGGAAAGTTCGTGAGGAAACCATTGACCCAATTTGCTGACTTTTCCGATAGCACACAGGTGTCAATGAATGGTTGAATGACCAAATCCAAGCTTCTCTGCTAGTTCCTCAACAGTACGATGATATTTTGTTCCACCAGGGTTTTCAGGATGTCCTTGTCGAGTTCTACAGATCTTTCAGGATGAGGCTCGTCTTCTAGGCTGTAGTTTATGGCTCGGGATTTCTGGAACCACCATTGACACTGCCTTACGCTTATTGTCCAATCCCCATATACTGCATTAATATTTCTTGTACTTTGCACACATTTATATTCTGTTATTCTTTTATATGTTTCAGCCTTGAGGTTGTGGCCATGCTGGATCATGTGTGTGTGTGTGTGTCTATCTGTCTGTCTGTCTGTATGTATATATGTATATGTATGTGTGTGAACAATAATATTTTCAACAGATGTGTTGCAAATGTATCTGATTGTTCTCAAGCTTCAATACTGTGTGTGTGTGTATGTATGTATGTATATGTATGTATGTATGTATATGTATGTATGTATGTGTGTATGTATGTATGTGTGTGTGTATGTATGTGTGTGTGTATGTGTGTGTGTGTGTATGTATGTATGTATATGTATGTATGTATGTATATGTATGTATGTATGTATGTGTGTATGTATGTATGTGTGTGTGTATGTGTGTGTGTATGTATGTATGTATGTATGTGTGTGTGTATGTATGTATGTATGTATGTATGTATGTATGTATGTATGTATGTATGTATGAGTGTATGTTTACTTTATTACTAATTACTCTCTTCCAAGAACATTTTCACTCACTCTTAGCTCTTAGCTTCCCATACATTTTACTCATGTATCTATCAGCGTCATAGACAGAATACTTTCACTTTAGTCTTCCTCAAATCACTCTGTCGCTATTACTTTCATTTTATTCGTTGCCCACTGTGTGTGTGCGTTTGCGTGTGGTGTAAACCAGACTAAGAAAAGCATTTGACACACACACCAGAATGTGAGTTTTCTGTAAATTTTGCTTATTGGAGTTTAAATTTTAAAAACTGGACCTGGCATGACGCGATGCATTGTACTCTCAAAAACGCTAGGTAAATTGTAATTGAAGAAATCCTATATTGTAGATTTGTATAACTCCCAAGGGAGGCAGATAAAATCTGCCTTTTATAATAAGAGATATATATATATGTACATATATATATATTAATATATATATATATATATATATATATATATATATATATATATATATATATATATGTACATATATATCTCTTATTATATATATATGTACATATATATATCTCTTATTATAAAAGGCAGATTTATCTGCCTCCCTTTGGGAGTTATACAAATCTACAATATAGGATTTCTTCAATTACAATTTACCTAGCGTTTTTGAGAGTACAATGCATCGCGTCATGCCAGGTCCAGTTTTTAAAATTTAAACTCCAATTAAGCAAAATTTACAGAAAACTCACATTCTGGTGTGTGTGTCAATGCTTTTCTTAGTCTGGTTTACACCACACGCAAACGCACACACACAGTGGGCAACGAATAAAATGAAAGTAAATAGCGACAGAGTGATTTGAGGAAGACTAAAGTGAAAGTATTCTGTCTATGACGCTGATAGATACATGAGTAAAATGTATGGGGAGCTAAGAGTGAGTGAAAATGTTCTTGGAAGAGAGTAATTAGTAATAAAGTAAACATACACTCATACATACATACATACATACATACATACATACATACATACATACATACATACATACATACATACATACACACACACATACATACATACATACATACACACACACATACACACACACATACATACATACACACATACATACATACATACATATACATACATACATACAATATACATACATACATACACACACACACATACACACACACACAGTATTGAAGCTTGAGAACAATCAGATACATTTGCAACACATCTGTTGAAAAAATATTATTGTTCACACACACACATATACAATATAACATACATACAGACAGACAGATAGACACACACACACACCACACACACACACATGATCCAGCATGGCCACAACCTCAAGGCTGAAACATATAAAAGAATAACAGAATATAAATGTGTGCAAAGTACAAGAAATATTAATGCAGTATATGGGGATTGGACAATAAGCGTAAGGCAGTGTCAATGGTGGTTCCAGAAATCCCGAGCCATAAACTACAGCCTAGAAGACGAGCCTCATCCTGAAAGATCTGTAGAACTCGACAAGGACATCCTGAAAACCCTGGTGGAACAAAATATCATCGTAACTGTTGAGGAACTAGCAGAGAAGCTTGGATTTGGTCATTCAACCATTCATTGACACCTGTGTGCTATCGGAAAAGTCAGCAAATTGGGTCAATGGGTTCCTCACGAACTTTCCGAGTCTAATTGCATGCAGAGAGTGAATGTATGCTTTTCTTTGCTGTCATATCTCACCACTACTGCGCTATGTATATCTATATATATAAAACTGTAGTTGTGTGAGTGTCTGTCCCCTTCGATTTAGATTCCTAACTACTCCCACATTTTGCGGTACAGTTTAACCAAATTCGGGTAGCTTATAGTCATGATTCATATCGAGCCCGTCTGAATATTAGCGCGCGTCTACGATGAGTCTACGATTTTAAAAATAATTTAACATCATTTTTTATTCCATTTTAATGCATAATTTTTTGTGTGTCGATGGCGGCGGAGTTGGCGTCCACGCTCACACCTGCACCTGTGGGGAAGGGAGTGTAAGGAAATCAACGTCGTAATGCGTTGTCAAGGAGACCAGTGTTCTTTTAGAACAACGACTTCATGGCTTGAAGACACCAAAACAGAAATGGCTAAGAAAGCGTCTACATGAGTCTACAATTTAAAAAAAAATTTACCATCGTTTTTTTTCCATTTTAATGCATTTTTTCGCTATTATATAAGGGAAGTAACTCTCTAAAAATGTCTACGATGAGTCAACGATTTAAAAAAAAATTTACCATCATAATTTTTCCATTTTAATGCATTTTTGCTATTTTTTGGCTATAACTCTCTAAAAATGCTTATATAGTTATTTCCCTTACAACCCGAGCAACGCCGGGCGATATGCTAGTATATATATATGTACATATATATATATATATATGTACATATAATATATATATATATGTATATATATAGATATATATATATAATATATAATATATATATGTATATATATGTATATATATATATGTATATATATATATGTATAATATATATATGTATATATAGTATGTTATATGTATCTGTATATATATATATATATAGATATATATATATATATATATATAGAATATATACAAAATATATATATATATACATATATGTATATATAATATAATATATTGTACAATATTACATATATATATATATATATATGTATATATAATATATATATATAGTATATATATATGTATATATATATGTATATATATATTATGTATATATATATATTATATATATATGTATATAATAGATATATATATATATATAAGTATATATATATATATATATGTATATTAATAGATATATGTATATATATATATTATGTACTATTAATATATATATGTACATATATTA
>NC_043021.1:27255222-27295222 GCF_006345805.1 Octopus sinensis
AGCTTGCCAGCTCTGGCCAAACCATCCAACCCATGCCAGCATGGACAACGGATGTGAAATGATGAAGATGATGCTAAATAATGTGTGTGTGTGTGTGTGTATTTCATGCACAATGCAGCATCACTCAGAAACACTGAAATAAATTTCAATTTTAGTTTTAGGAAGCCTTAACTCAAATAATAAGAGTGTGAATCCATTCCTTCTGTACTTGTGGAGGGCTGTAGTAGAAGAGACTTGTCCAAGGTGCCATGCAGTGGGACTGAACCCAGAACCAAGTGCTTGGTATGCAAGATTCTTAAGCACACAGCCACACCTGCACCTAATATTTAAGTTCCTTTAAACACACACACACACATATCTAGTGCTGGTGTCATGATAAAACGATCCCTATAAACTCTGTATGGCGGATAGTGTTTGAGAGGGCATCATTCTACATAATGCTGATTGTGAGAGAAAGGTGGTGGTGGTGGTTGGCGGAGGGTGGGTTAAAGAGAAAGACCTCTTCCAGGACTTGACTTATTTGACATTAGTCAGTTAATATATTTCTTTATTGCCCACAAGGGGCTAAACACAGAGAGGACAAACAAGGACAGACAAATGGATTAAGTCGATTACATCGACCCCAGTGCGAAACTGGTACTTAATTTATCGACCCCGAAAGGTTGAAAGGCAAAGTCGACCTCGGCGGAATTTGAACTCCAAGGAAGGAGACCATGGGTTGCCTGGTTTCTTACTTCAGTATGACTAGCCTTCACTTGCTAACAATCATGGCTTCATTGCTTGTACCATGCTTTTGCTAATTATTTTAGGTGCCTGTGTAGTCCCAAGTAGAAACAGACCTCCTTGCCTTTGACCCATCTGGACATTGTTGAACATATTCATTTTCAACATGTTCCAGTCGATCTCTTCATCTCATCTTCTTCACCCATTTAATTTGGTATCAATCTCTCCTGGATTGAATCTGGGCGAAAGAGCGAGGGCTGTGCAAGCACTGGACTCCCTTCATCTGTGTAACCTGTCATTGTTGGCATCAGCTTATATCCCCGTAGTTATTCTCTATAGAGTGACTGAGCCTCTTCATCATGATGGGCACAAAAAGGTGCTGGTGTCTGAGGTCACTGTTCAGGCCAGGGGTGGTATAGAAGAATTGGGGTGCATTTATTGCAGGAGAGCGTTGGCAGGGGATAAGGAAGGGCAAGTCACTCTTTGCGTCTTCGATGTCTGATCTCTGCCTCTTGATGTCTATTGTTTTCCTTCTGGTCCATTCCCTTGATGACAACACATCATTGTAACTTGTAGCAACATGAAATGAAGTGCCTTGTGCAAGAGCAGAGTGTGCAGGCACTCAGTCTAGGAATCGAACCTCTAATTGTATAATCATGAGCTGAGCACTCTAACCACTAGACCATGCTCGTATGGGAAATGTTAAACCTCTTGTAGATTAGCTTTCTGTCCAGGGAGGGATTTATCTTTCATCTGCTTGGCATCATGTCATTGTTATGTTATTCGCTGCTGATCTTTCATGGAAACATCAAACATGTCAGGGCCAGGGGAAATATTACCTGACTTGGAGACAAGTGAAGGTTGGCAGCAGGAAGAACATCCAGCTGTAGAAACTCTGCCTTGATAAATTCTGTCTGACCCAGGCAAAGATGGCAATGTGGACATAGAAAAAACAGGCTCTAGTTAAGCTTAAGAGTGAAATGTATGTAATGAGAAACCAAGTTATATCACCTGAAGAGATGCTTCTGCAGGGAACGTTGGAATTCCCTGTAGAGTTTCCTACCCATCAGGGAATAGTGTGGGCTGTGTTGAAATGACTGTTGTGATAAATAAAGTTTCCAGTATCTTCTATTTTCTGTATCGACTAAAGGTGGTGCTCCAGCATGGCTACAGTCAAATGACTGAAACAAGTAAAAGAGTTGACTTTGCCTTTCATCTGTTTGGGGGTCAATAAAATAAATATCTGGTGAGGAGTGGAGGTCATGTAGCCAACTAGTTTCTGTCTCTAAAATTTCTACCCTTGTAGCAAAATTTGAAACGCTCACTTTCAACGGTGGCCATCTGGCAGAATCATTAGTAGATTGGACAAAGATGCTTAGTGGAGTTTCTTCTCTCACCTAGGTCAACTTTTCATTTTGTCTTTTGACAATCAATGAAATAAATACTAGTTGAGCACTTATTTCAATGTAATTGGCAAGTCCCCTCCACTACCAAAAATTTCAGGCTTTGTGTTAATAGTACAAATAATTATTTATATTATTTTTTTTTCAGATATGGCAAGTGCTGTGGAGGAGAGTCAAGAAAACCCTTTCAGTCAAGATTTAGATGAATCCTTATACATTGATGACCCTAAAAAATGTTTAAAGAACTACTTTGATCGAGAAGGTATGTTGCTTACTTTGTTCATTTAAATGATTTTGTTTTATGTATAAAAGTTAAAAAAATAAATGTGCCCTTTTTTTTTTTTGTAAAGCCTAGCCAGTTGGATGGGACACCAGTCCATTGCAGCATTACTCCTTTTTGCCAGCTGATTGGACTGGAGCAATGTGAAATGAAGTGTTTTGCTCAAGAACACGATGCGTCACCCGGTCCAGGAATCGAAACCACAATCTTACGATCATGATGCTGGCACCCTAACCACTAAGCCATGCGCCTCCACTTGTTTATATGTATATATATATATATACATATATATCTGTGCATGAGAAGACCCGGCAAGACTAGTCAGGCCATAACCCGTGGCCCCGACCTGGGACGTAGTCAGTCCTGTGCATACCTTCCTTCTTGTGACACTTATGAAGACCTGTTGAGGCAAGTGAAAATCAAATCAAATCAAAACAAATCAAAATAGATGAACATCAGTGGAATTGTATTCTTTGTGGTACCAGTGCCGGTGGCACACAAGAAAACCACCCAAACGTGGCCGTAACCAGTACCGCATCGACTGGCCTCCGTGCTGTGGGCACAACAAACACCATCCGATCGTGGCCGTTCGCCAGCCTCATCTGGCACCTGTGCCGGTGGCACATAAAGACACCATCCGAAGACCCGGCGACGTAGTCAGTCCACCTGTGCATACCTTCCCTCTTATGACACTTGTGAAGACCTGTTGAGGCAAGTGTGTGACACTTGTGAAGACCTGTTGAGGCAAGTGAAAATCAAACCAAATCAAAATAGATGAATATCAATGGAATTTGTATCTTTGTGGTTCCAGTAACGGTGGCACACAAGAAAACCATCCGAAGTGGCCGTAGCTGGTACCGCATCGACTGGCCTCCGTGCTGTGGGCACAACAAACACCATCTGATCGTGGCCGTTCGCCAGCCTCACCTGGCACCTGTGTCGGTGGCACATAAAAACACATCCAAAGACCCGGCGACGTAGTCAGTCCACCTGTGCATACCTTCCCTCTTATGACACTTGTGAAGACCTGTTGAGGCAGAGGCAAGTGTGTGACACTTGTGAAGACCTGTTGAGGCAGAGGCAAGTGTGTGACACTTGTGGAGACCTGTTGAGGCAGTGTGTGACACGCGTGACACTTGTGAAGACCTGTTGAGGCAAGTGAAAATCAAACCAAATCAAAATAGATGAACATCAATGGAATTTGTATCTTTGTGGTTCCAGTACCGGTGGCACACAAGAAAACCATCCGATCGTGGCCGTTCGCCAGCCACATCTGGCACCTGTGTCGGTGGCACATAAAGACACCATCCGAAGACCCGGCGACGTAGACAGTCCACCTGTGCATACCTTCCTTCTTGTGACACTTGTGAAGACCTGTTGAGGCAAGTGACACTTGTGAAGACCTGTTGAGGCAAGTGAAAATCAAATCAAATCAAAACAAATCAAAATAGATGAGCATAAATGGAATTTGTATCTTTGTGGTACCAGTGCCGGTGGCACACAAGAAAATCATCCGAACGTGGCCGTAGCCAGTACCGCATAGACTGGCCTCCGTGCTTTGGGGACGTAACAAACACCATCCGATCGTGGCCGTCCGCCAGCCTCATCTGGCACCTGTGTCGGTGGCACATAAAAACACCATCCGAGCGTGGCGTCTGCCAGCCTCGTCTGGCACCTGCCAGCCTCATCTGGCACCTGTGTGGCGGTGGCACATAAAAACACCATCCGAGCGTGGCCGTCTGCCAGCCTCGTCTGGCACCTGTGTCGGTGGCACATAAAAACACCATCCGAGCGTGGCCGTTCGCCAGCCTCGTCTGGCACCTGTGTCGGTGGCACATAAAATCACCCACTACACTCTCGGAGTGGTTGGCGTTAGGAAGGGCATCCAGCTGTAGAAACACTGCCAGATCTGACTGGCCTGGTGCAGCCTTCGGGCTCCCCAGACCCCAGTTGAACCGTCCAACCCATGCTAGCATGGAAAACGGACGCTAAATGATGATGATGATGATGATGATGATCTGTAAAAATAATATGTGACAATTACTCGGTTGCCAAGATAAAACTCTGAGTATTGGATGCCAAGGTGGAAATCCACACCACCATCTCTTCAATTATCTGGCCAGCTGAAAAACGCTATGAAAAAGACCGTTATACAAGGGGAAATTACTGTGTTATAGACCGCTAACTATACAAAAGCGCTAATTCAAAAGACCGCTAATTAAGATAAGGTTAAAAGTTCATAGTAAATGCGTAAGCGTGTCTGTTCATACGTACACGTGCGCTTGCACACCCATGTGCGTATGCATACATCACTATGAAAACGTACACATCTTCACTCGCATCTTTCACCAAATATATATGCATATATACAGACCCCCCCCACACACACACACAAACACTCGCACCGTTATCTTACCGTTTTTACCAAAATATATATATATATATATATTAATAGTAATGGCAAGACAACAAAAGAATGAAAGAGACTTCGGTATTCTGTAAATACAGGAATTTATCTGTAAATATAATATGTGACAATTATTGGGCTGCCATAATAAGACTCCGAGTTTTGGATGTTGGGGCGGAAACCTGCTCCGACATCTCGTCAGTTATCAAGGCAATCATACCACACAGCCACTCCTGTGCCTATATATATATTATATATATATATATATATATATATATGTGTGTGTGTGTGTTATAAAAATTATAATTAAGAGTATCTAAAAGATACCACCATGCTAGAGATGGCAGCCAAAACTTGACTCTAAAACCACATTAAATGTTCATAGAGCACCAGAAGAGAAGACAAAGAGACAAAATAAACTAGCAAAAAATTATTGGATAACTCCAGATCCCGGAGTTATCCAGTGTGAGATTAACAGCGGACATTGAAGCAATCCAGAGAAGATTCACTAAGAAGATCGTCTCTTTGCAACAGCTCAGCTACTGGGAAAGGTTGAAACAGCTAAGACTCTACTCTCTGGAGAGAAGACGGGAGAGGTATGCAGTAATATATATCTGGAAGATCCTGGAAGGAATTGTACCAAATTTTGGCATTGAAAGCTACACCAATGCCAGAATGGGACGACACTGCATAGTGCCAAAGATCCCAGCAATGCCATCACGCTTCAGGACCAGCTTCTGCAACAGCCTGGGTTTCAAGGGCCCACAGCTTTTTAATAGTCTCCCAAAGAGTCTGAGGAACTTGCACAAAGTAGATGTAGGGCTTTTTAAATTAAAGCTGGACCTCTTCCTGTCGAGAGTCCCAGATGAACCTACCTCATGACAAGAGGTGCAAATGAGGGTAGCTATATCAAACTCCATTCTTCATCAAGTGCCACATATTAGAGGAGGCTCCTAGTAATAACAGTGTAGCGCAAAACGGCGGTGCATCAGCATGGCCACAGCTCTGAGCTGAAACTTAAAAAGGTTTTAGGGTTAGGGTTGTCATAAATAACAGTGACAAACAAAATAGAAGTTCTTGTTGACAAATAACAGCAGTAATTTTATTCAACTGAATACACATCATTGATTTGTTTAAATTACCAAAATACAAGAACTTTAGCATGAAATAACTTCGTAAATATAAGTTTTTCTCAAAAATGCTAAAAGATGTTTTATATGATACATTCTACCTGTGTCCAAAGTTTGAAAGTGCTTAGTTACAAAAAATTATTTTCTAAATCTGTAGGTTAAAAGGTAAAAATCTGAAAACGCTTGCCCAAGGTGCTGCACCAGTGGCCCCTAAACCCCTAAACCATGTGGTTGCTGTGTGAGCTTCTTTAACCATGCAGTCATATCTGTAGCCTTTTCTTTAAAGCATGCAGGGCATTACTTGAAAGGGATTTTACTACTGATTTTAGCATGTCAAGTAATTTGTAAGCTCCACTCACTGTCTTATCCTTTCTTTGTTCATATTTCTCTTTAATGTTGTCACAGAAAGAATCTTCCTCATCAATGTTATAAAAATAACATTTTTTATGGACGCTTTTTTGAGCAAACCTGAAATCAACAAAGAGAGACAGAATGAAATTCTAGCAGTTTTTTTGTTTAGTATATTGTTTTTTAAAATTTTTTTGTGAATTTTTCTCTATTTCTTTCCAGGATATGATGCTCCAGAATATGAGACATCTGCCGAAGGAAGTGGAAAATTCAAATGTTGCTTAGAGTTAGTATTATATTTGTATTTGAAATTGCCATTTACCTGCATTCATTCATTCATCATCATCATCATCGTCGTTTAATGTCTGCTTTCCATGCTGGCATGGGTTGGACGGTTTGACTGAGGGCTGGTGAGCCATAAGGCTGCACCAGGCTCCAGTCTGATCTGGCAAAGTTTCTACAGCTGGATGCCCTTCCTAACGCCAACCACCCCATGAGTGTACTGGGTGCTTTAATGTGCCAATGGCACAAAGGCCAGTCAGGCAGTACTAACATCGACCAGGCTCAAATGGTGCTTTTTACATGCCCCCTGCACAGGAGCCAATCAGGCAATGCTGGCAGTGACCACACTCAAACGGTGCTTTTAATGTTCCACTGGCACGTGTGCCAGTCAGGTGGTACT
The DNA here is from genome assembly GCF_006345805.1 of Octopus sinensis. NCBI lineage: Eukaryota > Metazoa > Mollusca > Cephalopoda > Octopoda > Octopodidae > Octopus > Octopus sinensis. The sequence goes on from NC_043021.1 coordinate 27,262,196, forward strand.
GTCATTGGCCATGACAATGATTTCACTTGCCTTAACAGATCTTCGCTAGTGGAGATCATTGCCCAATGTTTGAAGGGTACTCCTAAATGGGCTGGTTATGCAGCACTTGCATAGGCCACGGTTACGGTCTCACTTGGCTTGCTGGGTCTTCTCAAGCACAGCATATCTCCATGGGTCTCAGTCACTTGTCAGGTCTCGATCTGTCCCTAGTCTTGTAGGGTCAGTTACTCAGTTTCTATGGCATATAAGTGATGAAGCTCTTAACGTTGCCCCTGAATGGGACATCAGTCTGTTGCAGGGTCACACATTTACAACAGAATAGGTTTGGAGCAGCGTGAGATGAAATGTTTTGCTGAAGAGCACAATGCACTACCTGATCCAGGAATTGAAACCACAATCTTGCAATTGTGAGTGCAACACTTTAACCACTGGGCCATGTGCCTTCACTACCTGCATTCATTACTTGTAAGCATATTGTGTTAAGTGGTTGGCATCAGGAAGGGCATCCAGCCATGGAAATCATGCCTCAACAAACAGCTGCAGTCTGGACAGCTTCCTGCCAGCCAGGTTCATGTCCAACTGTCCACTGTCCATGCTGGCATGACCATCACTGAGTATGTGAGCTGCTACAGGATGTCTGCCATTGAGGAGCCCAAAGCGGGGCAAAGGTCATGTGGTCTGGCAGTTCTGGTGGGGCTGTAGGGGACAATTCTTGTCTGTCAGCGATATGAATACAAGTGCCTTTAGGCACCACACGTCCATTGGAGAAGTTCTCTCAAGGTAAATAACGCAGTATTCAGTGTTCTAACAAAAACATCCACATTAAGTTGGACATAGAGATTGCCCTTTGGTACTGATACTGCTTCCATTACTCTTTTACTTGTTTCAGTCATTTGACTGTAACCATTCTGGAGCATTGCCTTTAGTCAAACAAATCGACCACCAGAACTTATTCTTTGTAAGCCTAGTACTTATTCTCTCAGTCTCTTTTGCCAAACCGCTAAGTTACAGGAACGTAAACACCAGCATCGGTTGTCGAGCGATGTTGGGGGGACAAACACAGACACACAAACGTGTACACACACACACACACACTCTAACACACACACACACTCACACACACACACACACACACACACATAAATATATATATATATATATATTTGGCTTCCTTCACTTTCTGTCAACCAAATCCACTCACATGGCTTTGGTCGGCCCGAGGCTATAGTAGAAGACAGTTGCCCAAGGTGCCGTGCAGTGGGACTGAACCCAGAACCATGTTGGTTGGTAAGCAAGCTACTTACCACACAGCCACTCTTGCACCTACTATTATTTAGTTTTTAGCAAGCATGCTAGCTATTAGTGACATCAGTGCCTGAAAAGACACTGAAATCTTATATATTGAGACAGTGAGATTCAGCTGTTCTGTCACTACTGGGCGTCTGCCACTGAGAAGCCCAAAGTTGGCATTATATGATCTGGCAGTTCTGGCAGCTGTAGCTGTAGTTTCTTGTCTGCCAATGATATAGATATGAGTGCTTGTATGCACCACACGTCCATATCAGAGTTCCTCCCAAAGTAAACAACAAGATATTCAGTGTTCTCACAAAAACGTCTGCATTCAATAACTGCTCCATCTTCAGTGTGTCTATTTCATTTCTTTTCCACTTTCATCATGGCTGTTCCAACCCTTGTGTTTCACTCCAGTGTAACTTCTGCCCTCTTGTGTAACTATACTCCCCCCATGGCTCACCATCGTGATTACATTACTTCCTGTAACCATTCCACCCTCAGAGTAAGCATTCCAGCCCTGGTGTGATCATTTCACTCCTACTTTGATGATTCTGCCCCACTTTCAGTTTAGTTATTCGAACATTCATCATGATTCCATCCCGTCTGAACCTCATCTGTTACATCCAGCATGAAGAATCTGCATTGATTGAATTTAATGTTGTCTCCTCTTTGCATCAGGCTTCCCATAGACGATGCCAGTGGACGTCCAATCATAGCTGAAGCTACTGTGTCGGGTAAGAAGAAAGAATCTGTCGAAGCCTGTGCCCTTGAGGCCTGTCGCATCCTTGACCGACATGGAGTGCTGAGGGCTGCCACTCATGGTAAATATATGGGTTTTTATTTCTTTCTTCATCATCACCACCATCATCTTTGTTTTACTGTCCACTTGTCTATGCTCAAATGGGTCAGACGGAATTTGTTGAGGTGGATTTTCTGCAGAAGGATGCACTTCCTGTCACCAACTCTCACCTGTTTCCCAGCAAGGTAATATTTTTCCCCATATCCTTAAAGTCAGAACTTTTAAGCATCTCTCATATATATATATATATATATATATATATATATATAGTAGTAACAGAAAAGAGGAATTTCGATTATCCCCACGTGGTGTGTTGTAATGTATATAAGAAATTAAAAATGGAAAATACGCACACTTACATAGTTTTAATATGATTTTTAATATATCGACCGGTTTTGCTATCGCTATTCATAATATTATGTTTTACTTATTTGAATATATATTTTTTCTTAAGAAGAAATTTGGTCCATGTTGTGTGTGATGAGATCCACGAGTGAATGACTTCATAAGTAGATAGATAAAGGGAGGTAATTGGTTGTCATTATTGTTATTGTTGTGGGTAAGGGAGATAACTGTTCAGCTTTCAGTAATAGGGAAATATATATGTGTACAGACAGAGACAAGTTTCAAAAACCTTGTTTAGTTGGGGATTTATGTACAGTGATGTAATCGTGAATTGAAATATGTAAAAAAGATAAAAGTTGGTTGTGCATGCATATTAAGACGTGTTTTGTATTTTTCAATGAAAAAAGTTTCTTTATTTAAACGTTCTAGTTGAGAGATTGCGTCTTTGCACTGGTAGAAAGGGAAGACTGTGAAATTTGGTTTGATGCTATCTGCACATTTTTCTATATGTTCACTGAGAGGAATTTGTTTGTATTGCGGGAAACGGATTTGCTCTTTATGTAGAGTGGTTCTCTTTCTCAAGGTCATACTTGTTTGTCCAATACAGCGGTGTCCGCAACCTGAGCAGGTTATTACATAAATCAAGTTCTCAGAGGCACAAGTGAAACTAGTTTTAATTGTAAACCTCTGTCCTTGTTTGAAAAGGAAGTCCGATCCTTCAAGCAGGTTGGGGTAGGTTCCACAGTTCGGGTGTCCACATTTTTCAACCGTTGGTTTCGTGGTTGTTTTGTAAAGCTTCGCGTGTGTTAGTAGTCTCTTTAGCGATTTGTCTTGTTTTTTGCATTTGATGAGTTTGTGTGTTTTCAGGATGTCGTTCAATTTTGGATCTCTAGTTAGTAAAGGGAGAGTTTGCACAATAGTGTTGTATGCCTCACTGTTTCTGGGGTTGTGTGTTGATATAAATAGTAATGTTTTGAGTTGAGGTGCGTTGTTATGTTTTGTTGTTCTTAGTGTTTTTGTGTCTAATTGTTTGGTACGTTTAATTCCCTCGTCGATAAGTGAGGGTGGATATTGTCTTTCAATAAGTGTTGTTTTGAGGTCTTGAAGACGAAGGTCCCGAGTTGTTCTATCAGACACTATTGTGCAGATCCTTTTTGTTAAGTTAAAAGGGATGTTTATTTTTATGTGTTTCGGGTGGCATGAGTTAAAGAGAAGATATTGTTTTGAATCAGTTGGTTTATAATAAATGTCAGTTATGATTTCATTGTTGACTTTTTTTATCATGATGTCTAAAAATGGGAGTTTTTCTTTGTTATATTCCATTGTGAATTGAATGTTACTATTTATGTCATTTAGTGTTGTTTTGTAATCCAAAAGTTTGTCGATGTTCTTCTTCCAGCTGATAAAGCAGTCATCCAGGTATCGCTTCCAATTTTCTCTTATCTAGAGGTAAAATGGCTAACCATATTTCTGGAGTGATACTTCATATAAGGTGAATTCAAAATAACCCAGTATTAGGTTCGCAAGAACAGGAGCTGCTTTCGTCCCCATCGCAATTCCGCAATTTCTGACGATAGTATGTGTCATCAAATAGGAAATAATTGTTCTGAAGTATAAATTTTAAGGATTCAATAATAAAGATCCGGTTTATGCGTTCCGGGAGAGCTTTGGGGTAATTTTCCAACCAGAATTTAATTGCTTTTATTCCATAGTCATGGCGGATGTTGGTGTAAAAATTGATAACGTCGAGGGTGACCAATATTGCCTCTTCATTAATCGTTTTTGGTAGGTGTTCTAGCATGTCTAAATCATCCCTAATGAAGCTTTTGATGTATTTCAGTAGGATGTCTAGAAAATTGCTCAGTCGGTGGGTTTCACAGGCCGGCCCAGCTACAATGGATCTTAAAGTCAAGTCTTCTGGCGTTTGGATGTTTATATATTTGCCTGGAGATTGTTTGCAGGCTTCATTGATTATCTTGTTCTTGTGTATTTTAGGGAGGCCGTAAAAAAGACTGGGTTTACATTTGAAGTTTGTGATACAGTCTGTTTCTTTTTCTGTCAGGCCTTTTCCATGCAGAAGAATTAAGGATGCAAGATTTTTCATGGTTTTTTGTTGTCTATAGTTTATCACTTTTTCGTAGAAGGCCTTGTTTTCTAGTAGGGATAGTACTAGTTTTTTATAGTGTTCTGTGTCCATCAGGACTACAGCACTTCCTTTGTCAGCTTCTTTAATTGTCAGGTCTGTGTCGTTTTTTAGTTCAATCAGATTTTTCCATTCTAGATTGTTGAGGTTCGGATTAATTTTTCGTTTATTGGATGTGTAGGCAAAATTTTGGATATGGTTGCAGTAGTCATCCAGTGTTTTATTCCTACCCTTATGTGGAAGGTAATTACTTCTGTTTTTGACCAGTGATTCATCTTCGTTGTCGTAGTCAGTGCTTCTGCGAGTCGTAGTTTTCTGCAGAATTCCGAAATATTGTCTTTAATTTCATTGTGGTTAGCTCTTTGTGGGGTTGGGGTGAACTTTAAACCTTTGGCTCGTATATTGATTTTTGTTATGGATAGAGTTTTCTTTGATAAGTTAATCACTTTGGGTTTCTCCTGTATGTTTTGTTCCAACATGTGTATATATATATATATATATATATATATATATATATATATGTCAGGTGACTTTCGAGTGCTACTCGTAACATGTAACCCAGTACAACCTGTTGCATGGTCGGGTCGTCGGCGATTAAACCGGCAACCCCACCAAGCTTGCTTGGTGAGGAGGGTGTTTATTGGACACCCTGCAGGATGAAAAACAAAACCCGTCAAAGGGCGGAGGAACTCTTGAGAGTCAACGGCCATCCAATAAATGCCTTAAGGCTTTATCATGTTCGGGGACATAGAAATAATCGGACTGAATACCCGATCGTGCGGTTAAACCATTGGGAGTGAAGGACTCCTAGCCTTTGTTAGGGCACCCTTCTAAGAGAAGGTAACTCAGGTAACTGGGATAACTCCGACATAAAACCTGCGGCTCAGTGGTTACCGATGATGTTGACTTGTTCTTCTTTTCGGATTATGGCTGCTGTTGCTTAGTGAGTGGGATTGACTCAGTGCACAGCCTTTCCTCACTTAAAAAAAATCTTCTTGCACAGGCGTTGCATGATAACAACATTGATTAAGCTTCGTGCAATGGCCATACTCGATAACGAGGGGGCAGCCACCATATATATGTATATATATGTTTATATACTTATTTTTATTTTCCTAAAATGACTCTCCTCAGACACAACAGAATATGCTTCAACACACAAACTCATAAAGAATCTTGCAAACCAAATCCCAAAACGAAATATATATATCATCATCATCATCATCGTTTAGCGTCCGCTTTCCGTGCTAGCATGGGTTGGACGGGTCAACTGGGGTCTGTGAAGCTGGAAGGCTTCATCAGGCCCAGTCAGATCTGGCAGTGTTTCTACGGCTGGATGCCCTTCCTAACGCCAAAATATATATTGTATACAATATATATTGTATATATACACATGAGGAGGTGCTGAAAAGTTCCTGGTTTTGGGTAAGAGAAAATACAGGAGGGTCAGTTAATTATGATTTTATTCAACATGTTCCTCTCTCAGATTCACATACTTCAGTTTTTTCTGAACCCTGTAAAATAACTCAGAACGTTGGGTTTCCAACTACGCTTTTCGCGATCCCCGTAATGCCAGGGACTTTTCAGTACCCCCTGGTATATATGCACACACACACAGATACACACACATCGAGGTACATATGCATTTACAGACATGTTTATATCAGCATGAAGTGAAGGTGGCCAGCTAGTGGAATTGTTGGTACAGTGGACAAAACGCTTAGTATCACTTCATCTAACTTTATATTCTGAGTTCAAATTCCACCAAAGTCGACTTTACCTTTCATTCTTTTGGAGTCAATAAAATAAATACCAGTTGTTCCCTGGGGTCGGCGAGATTGACTTACTCTCTCCTCCAAAATTGCTGGCCTTGTGCCAAAATGTAAAACCTGTATCAGCATATGGTTGTGTAATCAGTCCATTCAAATAAGCAATCCTCGCCTGAGTTACCTCCCCTGACAATAATGTTCACTTTGCGTTTTGGTGTCTGAACAAGAACAATAAAAATGACACCAAAGTGCTAAAAGTCCATTGGGGGCAGTGCTCCAGCAGGGCTGCAGACTAATGGCTAAAAGTTATTAAAACAAGGGGATGGGGTTTTGATTAAGGTTAAGGGATCCATATTTATTGTACTTTGCTCCAGGTCACTGTGTAGTCAGGAAGATGTACCTCAAATTGTTGTGGTACGTAAGTTAGACTGGAAGCTTATCTTCAGGTACCGACTGGAATCTACCATTTTTTATAACACCAGAGAAACTGGTGCTCAGAGCTGGTCGACCTCTGACGGACACATTTAGGTTGTATTCTTCAACAATAGGTATAAGGTTCATGGTTAGGATGGGTAGATCTCAGTATTTGACTTATCTTGTTTTTTTATAAACTTAGAAAAAAGATGAAAGGCATCATTGGCCATGGTAGGATTTGAACTCAGAACATAAAAGGCTGGGCATATTACAGGCGCATAATTAAAAAGAGACTTTGATGTTTACTACCTGGGGTAGAGTCAAAGTGATGTTTACTACATGGAATAGTATCAGTGTAGTGTTTACTGTTTAGAATCGATATTTACTATCTGGAGTAGAGTCAAAGTAATGTTTAGTATATGGAACAGAATCAGTATAATGTTTACTATTGAGAAACGATGTTTACTATCTGGGGTAAAGTCAAAATGATGTTTACTGTTTGTGGTATTGTCAGTGTGATGTTTACTATCTGGAGTAAAATGAATGTGATGTTTACTGTCCGGGGTTGAGTCAGTATGATATAGGTCTTTGATGTTTACTATTCATGATACGCCTATGATGTTTACTGTGTGCGATATGTTTACTATCTGTGGTAAATGTCTGTTCTGTTTACTATGTATTCAATGCTATAATTATTCTGCCTGTTCTTGCTAAGCCAGTCTCATGGTAATTTTAGAGATAATTTTAGGAAGCATATTGTTGTACTTGGGGATGGTCAGATTTTGCCAGTTCACACACACACATACAATATATATATATATATATATATATATATGAGCCAACCAAACCATGCTAGCATGGAAAGCGGACGTTAAATGATGATGATAATGATATATATATATATGTATATATATATATATATATATATATATATATATACCATCATCATCCTCATACATCCGTTTTCCATGCTAGCATGGGTTGGATGGTTTGACTGGGTTCTGGGAAGCCAGGAGGTTGCACCAGGCCCCAATCTGATCAGACAGTGTTTCTACAGCTGGGTGCCCTTCCTAATGCCGACCACTCTGAATATATCACAAACAAAATTTTTTTACTAACCCATCATTAAGGCTTATCTGCCCTTCTAGCTCTGACATCGGTATCCTTAGTAAAAGTATACTAGATAAATATATTCCTAATTTAATTAAAACGGACTAATTCGTTTGAAGTAGTTGACTGGTTTAGGTCTATTAACAGTAAGGTGAGTACTAAGTTTATCCAGTTTGATATTTCCAATTTTTAATCATCTATCAATCCAATAGTACTTAGTAAGGCACTTTGGCTTGCTCATAACAAAGCTGGTCTCAGCCGAGAAGAAATTAATGTTGTGTTGGCAGCCAGAAGATCTATTATTAAATTTGATAAGTTGTGGGTCCGTAAAGACACACCAGATAGTTTCGATATACCGATGAGAAGTTCTGATTCAGCACAGATAGCTGATTTGGTCTGTATATATATTCTTTTTGAAATGGCAGAAGAGTTCCCTAACATTTATGGAGGTCTATATCACGATGATTATTTACTTGACCTCCAAAATGTTTCCAACCAAAAGGTACAAAAAATTAAGAATAGTTTAGTTAATTTTTTAGTAGAATGGGCTTAAAAATCGTTTTTGATGACGATATGATGAAGGCCAACTTTTTAGATATTATGCTTAATTTACACAGTGACTCTTACTTCCCATATCGTAAACCGTTGACCAATCTTAAGTACATTAGCAAATTTAGTTATCATCCTAGAGCAATTACTAAGAACTTAGTTAAGAATATTTCATTTAGATTATCTAAATTATCTGCTAATGCTGATATTTTCAATGATAATGCTGAATTCTATAACTCTGCCTTAATTAAAGCAGGTTATACAGAGAAAATTTTCTACATTGCTCAGTCTAATTGTAAATTCAATAATATAGATAAGATTTCTAGTCGTAAAAGAATTATTGATAACAAACATAACTTATGCACCGATACAAAGCGAATGAAGGCAGATAACCCTTATTTAATCCCCTATTATCATTCTAAAAGTAAATATAACACCTTCAAAAATAATTACGCTATGAATACTAGTAAAAGTATTTGGTTAATAATTCCTTATGGGAGACAAATTAAATCTAATCTCCCACTGCTGTTTCGTCAAGCTATTGTTAGGAATTTTCCAAAAAATTTTAGGTATTACTCTATTATCAATTCACATACGGTTAGGATCGGTTTTTCAAACACAAAAAAATCTCTTACAAATTATCTCTTCACATAATAACAAACTGTTAAATATTAATACATTTACTAATACTAACATTAATTTAGCTAATACCATCCAACCCACTAGAAATATTAATAACAAGGTTATTGTATCTGAAGTCAATTCCAGTAGAATTAAGTTTATGTCAAGAAACTCTAAGATTAAAAATTCTATATACCAGTGTATAATCAGTACTCGTAATAAAGTATGATTTTACATTGGAAGCACATCGTTAGAGTTATCTAAAAGAATTTCTATCCATTACTCAACATTTAGGGATAGAAATAAACGGAATAGTACCGGTCTCAGCAAACTGATTTGGGATTTAAAAGACCACAATGAACAATTTCATTTAGAATGGTTGATCCTCTCAATTTCGATACCATTTGACAAAGGCAAGGAATTCTGTCTTCTCTGCAATTCTGAGCTATTTTTCATTATTTTTTCTAAAAATACTCTAGTAAACACGGTTATAGAGCGAGCATACAGATATAAGCATTGGCAAAAACATACATTTAGTGCATATAAGTAGTCTCTATCATTATATATAATTTAAACTTTAATTTCCTTTATATTTAACATTCACTATTAATATCCCTACTCTTTCTGTTAGCTACTTAGGACGTTATATCATATAACGTTGTTTTAAACAATATTAATAGAGTTCTGTCAATCGCTATACAAATCCATCATTTTTGCTAAAATGTCTTATTGACGAGTTTCGTTTTTTTCACTTTCCTGAAGAGAAGATTGCATTGTTTGTACCATTTATTCTTTTGAATAGTATCAGTGGAATTTTCGAAACATGTGTCGAAAGTAAACATATTTGATTTACACCTGCGTTAAACTCCATTTATTTATTCATATATATATATAAGGCCAACGAGGGTACGGATGCTGCTATATATATTATATGTAGAAAAATACAAACTGGGACAAGAACGTAAAACATTTAGAAGACAATACAAAAAACACGGACGGGACATTCGGAGCCTTCAATCTTCAGTCAAGAACCGGATCATCCTAGCCGAAATTGCTAGGATGATCCGGTTCTTGAATGAAGATTGAAGGCTCCGAATGTCCCGTCCGTGTTTTTTGTATTGTCTTCTAAATGTTTTACGTTCTTGTCCCAGTTTGTATTTTTCTACATATAATATATATATATATATATATATTTGGTCTTCACTTCAGTCTTATTATTATTATTTTAGTTTCTTTGTCAAAGCCTCTTCACTTTACACACCCTGTGACCTCTTCAGTAACTCTCAATCCCATGTGTCTCTTGTTGGGTAGTCATGTGTCAGGCATTCAAACAAGGTCGCCTGCCCACTTGACCTGTGCTCTCTCCTCAGCAGCATGTAAAATGCTTGTCAGATCCATATCTGGAATCTTGTCTTGTCAGATGGTTACTGACACATGGCGGCTTGGAAAAATAGACGTTCAAATGATGATGGTAATCTGATATTGTTCTGCTGTTTTACAGAAAGTCGTAAACGTAAGAAGAAAAACTGGGAAGAAAACGATTTCTATGACAGTGATGAAGACACGTTCCTTGACCGGACGGGGACCATTGAGAAGAAACGTGAACAAAGGATGAAGAAGGCTGGCAAACTGGACGACAAAGCTGAAACATATGACTCTCTGGTAAATATCTTTTTGAATCTCTCAGAAAAATTTGTTTTCGTATTTAATTTGTTAGGATTTAAATCAGGGATTTCTGGCCAAAATATTCTGCTTTTTTTTTATGTTCAAACTGACTGGATCGGACTCACACCTATCCTACAATGTTAGTCTAGAAAATTTATTGTCACATAATCGAAATCTCAAAGCTACGAGAAAATGCATTGTTAATTCAAAATAATGTGAATGAATCGAAATGTTACATTTGGATCTCAATGTTCAACAGTTAAAGGTTAAATAGATCAAAAGCAAACTAGTTGTTAACTGAATCATCATTATCATCATCATCATCTTGCCCCCCCCCACCAGCATTACCCTTTTGTCATCATCTTCCTCATCATCACCATTATCTACTTCACTACCACCACTACCACTGCCACCATCTAGATCATAATCATCATCACCATCATCTCCATCATCATTTGACACGCTTCTGTATTTGCAAAGGTTGCCTAGTTTGACAGATTCTAATAAGCCAGAGGACTGGATCATGCACTTATTATTACTTTGGCATTATTTCCACAGCTCCATGCTCTTCCTGACACCAACCACTTTACAGAGTGTATTGGGTGTTCTTTTTTTGTTGTATCACTTGCACTAGAGATAATTCTCCCACAACTTGCAAAAGCTAAGGACGGGCTTACAGTGGCTCTTTGGGAGAATGGAACAATGTGCAATGGTTCTTGGCAGAAGGAAGAGGGACGTAGTAACAGGAAATGATGTACAAGTATAACAAAGAAGAGGGAAGAGATCAATGAGAAAAAGAGGGATAGATTTGAAAAGGGGATTGGGAAGATAGGGGTCTACGGTTATCTAACATTATAAGGGGTCACTTTGAGTAGAAGGTATGAGGAACAGGTGAGAATGAAGATAAAATATATTTATTATCTTTTATTTTTTTACATACACATATATCTTTACAAACATTTATATATATGTATATATACACGCGTATATATTCTTTCTTTTCTTTTTTTTCTTTTACTTGTTTCAGTCATTTGACTGCGGCCATGCTGGAGCACCGCCTTTAGTCGAGCAAAGCGACCCCAGGACTTATTCTTTGTAAGCCCAGTACTTATTCTATCGGTCTCTTTTTGCCGAACCGCTAAGTGACGGGGACGTAAACACACCAGCATCGGTTGTCAAGCAATGCTAGTGGGACAAACACAGACACACAAACACACATACATATATATATATATATATATATTATATATATATATTATATATATATATATATATATACGACAGGCTTCTTTCAGTTTCCGTCTACCAAATCCACTCACAAGGCTTTGGTTGGCCCGAGGCTATAGTAGAAGACACTTGCCCAAGATGCCACGCAGTGGGACTGAACCCGGAACCATGTGGTTGGTTAGCAAGCTACTTACCACACAGCCACTCCTGTACCTATATATATATATATATATATATTATATCATCATCATCATCGTTTAATGTCCCTTTTCCATGCTAGCATGGGTTGGATGGTTTGACCGGGGTCTGGGAAGCCAGGAGGCTGCACCAGGCTCCAGCCTGAATTGGCAATGTTTCTACAGCTGGATGCCCTTCCTAATGCCAACCACTCCGAGAATGTAGTGGGTGCTTTTTACGTGCCACTGGCACAGGGGCCAGAGGAGGCTGGCAAATGGCCACGATTGGTTGGTGCTTTTATGTGTTACCAACACGGACGCCAGTCAGGCGGCGCTGGCATCTGCCATGTTCGGACGGTGCTTTTAACATGTCACCGGCACGGGTATCTTAACTACAATTTCCATTTGATTTTCATTTTGATGTTGGTGTTAATTTACTTGACTCAATAGGTCTCCTCAAGAACAGAGGGTCACTCTACGATCCAAGGTTAGCACAGTAGGCCATCCTGCGAGCCATGAATTCACTTCATTTGTCGGGTCTTCAAAGTCACAGCATATCTCCAGAAGTCTCGGTCTTTTGTCATAGCCTCTGTGAAGCTCAATGTTCGAAGGTCATGCTTGACCACCTCGTCCCATGTCTTCCTAGATCTACCTCTACCCCGGATTCCTTCAACTGTTTGGGAGTGGCACTTCTTCACATATCTCTCCTCATTCATCCGCAGTACATGACCATACCAACGCAGTCGTCTCCTGCACGCTGCATCTGATGCTTCTTATGCCCAACATTACTCTCAGGGCACTTACACTCTGTTGTGCATGGACACTGACATTACACATCCAGCGGATCATGCTAGCTTCATTTCTTTTGAGCCTATGCATGTCCTCTGCAGTCATGGCCCATGTTTGACTGCCGTGAAGCATGGCAGTTCGCACACATGCGTCGTACAATCTACCTTTCACTCTGAGCAAGAGACCCTTTGTTGCCAGTAGGGGAAGAAGCTTCCTAAACTTTGCCCAGGCTATTCTTATTCTAGTGGTAACACTCTCTGAGCATCCACCCCGGCTACTAACTTGGTCACCTAGGTAGCAGAAACTATCAACTACTAGTTTCTCCCCCAGGAGTGTAATGGAATCTGTTTTCTGAGTATCAATGGTGTCTATTGCCCCTGTGCATCAACCGCACATAAAAGCTATCTTCCCGGTTAATTTTTCTTTGATGTTGCTGCACCTCTTATGTGTCCATAGCTTACACTGGGTACATCTTATGGAGTTCCTACCTACACCTTTTCTACAGATCGAGCAGGGCCAACTACCTGAAGGGGTGTGTGGTGAGTTTGCCTTCCAGCTTACTATAACTTTGGTCTTTGCTACATTGACTCTAAGGCCTTTTGATTCTAAACCTAGCTTCCACACACGAAATTTCTTCTCTAGTTCTGGTAGTGATTCTGCTACGAGGGCTAGGTCATCAGCATAGAGGAACTCCCAGGGGCAACCCGTCTTCAATTTCTCTGTTATTGCCTGGAGGACTATGATGAATAGAAGGGGATTGAGACCTGAGCCTTGGTGGACGCCAACTTCTACCTGGAATTCTTCACTGTATTCGTTGCCAATCCTAACTACAAGGGAGCTGTCTATATGGATAGCTGGTCCTTCTACTGGGTCAACATTTGGCAGGCTCTCCTCCTCCCATTCATTCTCCACATTCAGCAGTCTTTCATAGTGGCTTCTCCAAGCCTCTTTCTTTTCAGAATCACAAAAAGCAAGTGCACCATCATCCATTCGAACACATTTCTCTCCTGTGACATCACAATTTTATATATATGTAAATACATAACATTTACAAGACTGCAAATAGCATGGGAAGATAAAATTTTGCAGAGAATCGAATGCTGCTGCAAGCCCCAGCCACTGTAGGGAGAAAGAATGATCGAGAAATTGGGAGGGATTTGGGACATCTCTGTTGACTTTAATAGTTAATATCATTTGCCCCTTTTTGCCATCAAAAGACCCAAGCTTGTTATGTAGTGTAAGGAAAAGAAGGAAGTAAAGATGTTAACGGTTCCCTGAGAAGAAAACATTGAAGATACTTTCCTCAGGAAAGACAGAAAATGGAGTGGATTGATTGGAATGTGTGTAAAGAATGGATGTGAGATGGGTCTTCTAGGATTTGTTGGAACTAGGGTGAACTCAGTGTTCTGATGTCGTCTTAGACTGTCTGTGAAAGAGACAGCTGTTGCAAGAAACTTGTTGGAAGCTGCTGAGAAAGAAGCCATTATATCTGGCTCAAGAGAGAGGATGGAGTGATGCAGCAAGAATGAGCAAATGAGCATGGTAGAAACATCTGGCCAAGAGTAGCAACTTCTGAATCATGCATTTTCGCACCAAAATTGGTGGGTGGCGGTGGGCAGTTCTGGTGTCACATTAGAAGGGGCTGAAATATTTACAGAACTACTTCACCACATGATAAGACATTGTCTCCTGCATTTGGAGATGGAGTATAGCAGCATCTTTAGCACCCAATTGTTTACCCTGAATCCTGTTCTGTACATTGGTCTATCCTTGCACGGGTCCAGTAATACATCTGTTTTGCCTATGAAGAGAAGTTACTAGTTATTTGCTCAATCTGTTCTCGTGTCTATAGAAAGGGTCACTGTGATAAATCTCCTGACACCATGACATAACTGATTACACAAGAGTGAGAGAGAGATGGAGAGAGAGAAGAGAGAGATGGGGAAGAGAATGGGAAAGAGAATGAGTGAGAGAAAGAGAGAGGAGGAGAGAATAATTGATGCCAGTACACAATTTCGGAGGAGGGAGTAAGTCAATCACACCATCCCCAGGGAACAACTGGTATTTATTTTATTGACCCCAAAAGAATGAAAGGTAAAGTCGACTTTGGTGACACTTTACTTATTGACACCAGTAAAATGAAAGTTAAAGTTTATAATGGAAAGATTTTTAATTTAGAATGTTCTCTAATAACAGCATTATTTTTGATATCATTATCAGAATCATCTCCATTCTTTTTCACACCCATACTCCATGATGGTATGTGTTGGTGGGTGCTTGTAAGTGAATTTCCTTGGTTCAAATTGTACAGAAGCTTATCATGTCCCCCCCCCCATATATATGTACAGTTTATAGATCCAGAATAGATAGAATCTCCGAAATAAGTACTCGGTCCAATGAGAGGTAGATACCAATTTAATGTATGACTGAAAGATCTACTAATATGCCTCGTTAAAGCATCGTTAAAACACGAAGCTGTGAGTAGCTCTTTCAGTTGTGCATTAAATTGCCACACACATGCATGCATGTACACGCACACACACACACATACACACACACACATATGGTGTGGCTGTGTGGTAAGAGGCTTGCTTCCCAACCACATGGTTCTGGGTTCAGTCCCATTGTATGGCACCTTGGGCAAGTGTCTTCTGCTGTAGCTTCAAGCCAACTAAAACCTTGTGAGTGGATTTGGTAGAAGGAAACTGAAAGAAGCATATACATATATATATATATATATATATATATGCATATGTTTGTGTTACTGTGTTTGTCCTCCCATCATCACTTGACAACCGATGTTGGTGTGCTTGTATCCCCTTAACTTAGTGGTTCATCAAAAAGAGACCGATAGAGTAAGTATGAGGCTTACAAAGAATAAGTCCTGGGGTCGATTTTCTCGACTAAAGGCAGTGCTCCAGCATGGCCACAGCCAAATGACTGAAACAAGTAAAAGAATAAAAGAATAACACGAAAGACTGTGTTTATAAATTTCTGTTTTTCCTTTTAGGATTCTATGTGTTGTTTGTATGTTTGTATGTTTATTGATACAGTTTCTTTTCTGAACAATTTCAGTCAGAAAAACATAGAGAAATCTTACAAGAAATGCAAGAAATTGAAGAAAAATTAGAGAAAGCAAGAGCTGGTAATATAACCCTTCTTTTGCAGAATGAGAAGGGGCCTAACTTTATGGGGTTTGTTGGGGTCATTTTATATTTTCATTGAATCAGTCCTGGTATATTTATTGTTGTAGAGGTTATTGTTGTTTAACCCCTAAACCAATCCTGATCGAGTAAGATATAGATTGAAGCCATTCCAGCTGTGACCATCCTGTCTTTTACTCAGTGGTTTTAGGATTAAGTACTTTATGTGTTCTTGTTGTTTTGAACTAGTCAAGTTGTGATTGGAGGGAGAATTAACTGCATTTTCTGGCAGGTTGAGTGACCTTGTAGCAGCTCTTGTTAATGTGGTTTACATGGATGTGGTATTGAAGTACATGGTAATAGGTCATGAGTTCAAATCCACACATATACACACAAATAGATGCACATGCACACAGATACACTACATACACAACACACTCACACTATATACACAACACACACACACACACACACACACACACAACACACATAATAGCAGATATTTTAAAGGTAACCACTTCATAATGTGTGGAGGCGCAATGGTCCAGTGGTGAGGGAAGCGGACTCATGGTCAGAGGATTGTGGTTTCGATTCCCAGACTGGGCGTTGTGAGTGTTTATTGAGCGAAAACACCTAAAGCTTCACGAGGCTCCGGCAGGGGGTGGTGGCGACCCCTGTTGTACTCTTTCACCCCAACTTTCTCTCACTCTTTCTTCCTGTTCCTTGAGTAACACTGCGATGGACTGGTATTCTGTCCAGCTGGGGGGAACACATACGCCATAGAAACCGGGAAACCGGGCCCATGAGCCTGGCTAGGCTTGAAAAGGGCACATAAATAAATAAATAAAACTTCATAATGTACCTCCAGTCTCTCGCTGTCTCACACTAGAAACAAAGGCGGTGCTCCTGCATGGTCGCACTCCGATGACTAAGAAGTAAAATAAAGCAATTTAAGGTTTCCTATAAAGTCTAAATACTATTGTTGATGTTGTTGCTGATGTTGTTCTTGTTCTGCTATTTGATCAGATGCGGAAGCAGCAGAAAGCAACGACGACTTGGATGCTCTCGATGCCTACATGAACTCAATCAAATCAGGAATGATGGATACAAAAACCCGGCTAAAGCTGAAGCGCCGTTTGTTGGAACTGCGACCTCAGGAACAGCGACTTCGGAAGCTGATGAATATCGCGAAACCCGTCTCTTTTGAATATCTCAAGTAAGAGATCCTGATCTTAGGGGACTTTATTCTGTTTTATTTGGTCGTGACACGGAAAAGGCACTGTGCTGGTGACACCTAAAAGGCACCCCTCATTCAGGTGGTCAGGTGAAACCAGGGCACTGGATTAACCTTGCCTTCTAGCCATCTGTGGGTATCACAGATTTTTGTTGGTTATATCTGCTCCAGTACTTTGCCTGGTGACTTGGTTCATGAACCCCTTTTAATACCAATCCACCTGAGGCCACCGCTGGTTCTATGACACAAACTTACTCTTTTTAAAGGGGTCTAAATTATAATCTTCCATAAAAATTTTATGCTAATTTGTTCCACACCCCAACTTAATAATGATAAAGTTATTTTAATTAACTCTTCATTATTTTAAGAAGTAATTGAAACAATGGCACAGTTGTGACTGTGTGATGAGAAGCTTGCTTCCCAACCACATGGTTCTGGGTTCAGTCCAAGTGTGTGGCACCCCTGGGAAATGTCTTCTACAACTTTGGAGCTACTAAAGCCTTGTGAACGAATTTGGAAGACAAAAACTGAAAGAAGCCTGTCGTGTGTGTGTGTGTGTGTCTAAGGATGTCCTCCTCCACCGCTTGGCAACTGGTGTTGTTGTGTTTACATCATCATAACTTAGTGGTTCTGCAAAAGAGACCAGGTTTCAAAAAAACACAAAATAAGTGCTGGGGTCAATTCATATGACTTAAAACTTCTTCAAGGCGTTGGCCCCAGCATGACCGCAGTCTAATGACTGAAACAAGTAAAAGATAAAAAGATGAAAGATATATGTATATATATATATATATATATATATATATACATACGTGCCGGTGGCACATAAAAAGCACCATCCGATCGTGGCCATTGCCAGCCTTGCCTGGCCCCCGTGCCGGTGGCACGTAAAAAGCACCACCTGACCGTGTCCGTTGCCAGCGCCGCCCCGACTGGCCTCCGTGCCGGTGGCACGTAAAAAGCACCATCCGATCGTGGCCATTGCCAGCCTTGCCTGGCCCCCATCATCATCATCATTTAACGTCTGCTTTCCATGTTGTCATGGGTTAGACAGTTTGACAGGAGCTGGTTGCTGAGGAGGCTGAACCAAGTTCCAGTGTCTGTTTTGGCATTCTTTTTATGGCTGGTTGCCCTTCCTAATGCCAACCACCTAGTAGACTGTTGAAGATGAATGACACTGCTTGGGTTCCTCTCAGTTTCCATCTACAAAATCTACTCGCTAGGAGTTGGTCAGCCCAGGGCTATCCTAGAACGCACTAGGTTGAGGTGTGATGCAATGAGACTGCAGCCATGGTTGGGAAGCCAACTTCTTAATCATCCATCTGCACCTATCGAGAGATGGATCTCCTCTCTGCTCATTACATGATCTTACGTTAAGAAAGAGCATCTCTTTTACTCTTTTATTTGTTTCAGTCATTTGACTGTGGCCATGCTGGAGCACCGCCTTTAGTCAAGCAAATCGACCCCAGGACTTATTCTTTGTAAGCCTAGAACTTATTCTATCGGTCTCTTATGGTTTCTCTTTTGCCGAACTGCTAAGTTACAGGGACGTAAACACACCAGCATCAGTTGTCAAGCGATGTTGGGGAGACAAACACAGACACACAAACATATACACACACGTACATATATACATATATATACATATATACGACGGGCTTCTTTCAGTTTCCGTCTACCAAATCCACTCACAAGGCTTTGGTCGGCCTGAAGCTATAGTAGAAGACCATTGCTCAAGGTGCCACACAGTGGGACTGAACCTGGAACCATGTGGTTGGTAAGCAAGTTTCTTACCACACAGCCACTCCTATGCCTACATTAAACATTGATGTGCAAAACTGTCCATTTTTCTATTTCAGACCAAAGACGGAAGCTGGAACGGTGAAGGTTGCTAGTTCTGAAAATAAGAAACCTAAAATTACTTTACCGATGTTTGGTAAAATGAAAGGTCTTCATGTACCGAAGATTCCCAAAGTGTTTACTGTGGATGTGAGTATTCAATGTTAGATTTTTTAACCATGTTTCTATCATTTATCTTTTTATCTGGTTGAATTTTTTTAGTCAAACAAATCGACCCCAATACTTCTCTTTTTTAAGCCTGGTACTTATTCTGTTGGTCTCTTCTTCTGAACTGCTAAGTTATGGGGTTGTAAACACACCAACACTGGTTGTCAAGCAGGGATGGGAGACAAACACACACACACTTATGACAGGCTTCCTTCACTTTCCATCTACCAAATCCACTCAC
Organism: Octopus sinensis; assembly: GCF_006345805.1. Lineage (NCBI taxonomy): Eukaryota > Metazoa > Mollusca > Cephalopoda > Octopoda > Octopodidae > Octopus > Octopus sinensis. Next base: position 27,281,721 of record NC_043021.1, read on the forward strand.
CTGCCTTTGGTTGGACTGAGGCTATAGTAGAAGACACTTGCCCAAGGTGCTGCACAGTGGGACTGAACCCAGAACCATGTGGTTGGGAAGCAAGCTTCTTACCACACAACCATGCTTGTATATTTCTTTAAAATTTGACAGTTACTACTGATGATGAGGTGTGAAGGATGGGCCTTAACGATACGAACTGGGTAGATTATGACTGGGAGCAGAGGGACCCAGGATTGTGGGTGGAAGGATGTAGCACAAGTGTATGTGTATATATTTCTTTTATTTTGACAGTTACCAGAAAACCTTGAAAAGGTATCGGATGCCGATGTAGAAGAAGAAGAGGAGGAAGAAGATGATGATGAAGATGACAACAATGAGAAGAAGATGGAATGTGATGTGGATGCTGAAAAGAAATCACTTGGTAGCAATAATGGTAAAGCAAAAGACCTCAGTGAAGCTGGTACCTGCAAGAGCAAGGATGTTCTTCCGACCAAGTGTCTGTCTTCGAAGGATTCCTCCTCATCCAAGCGTGTCATCACAAAGAAAATTCATTTACAAACATCCACAGGTAATTAATTTATACTAATTAAGCACAATAAATAGGGGAAGAAATTCATTTGTGAAAAAATAAAAACAAATAGAGGAAAACCCTGAAAGGTCATTGTTGTCATCATCATCATCATCAACACTACCACATTCGTCATCGTAGACATCATCATCATAATCATCACCACCACCACCATCATAATCATCATCATTAACATCACCATCCCCATCATCATCATCATCATCATTGTCTTGATGTTTGCTTTTTCTGTGGTAGCATGGGTGGGATGAAGCTTCTTTCAAGGCAGTATTCTATGGCTGGATGCCCTTCCAGACATGGCAACCCTGTCTTGTTTCCCAAGTAATGAAGTAAGGTACTTTTCATTCTGTGGCTTTGCATGTTGAAGTACTTCAACGTGTTTGTTTATGGAAGATGAGAAGACCACCACCGCTGAAGGGGTGCTAGTGTGAAGGCACATGGAAATAAACACACACACACACAACACACACACACACACACACACACACACACATACATGTAACTGACTTCCATACATTTTCTTTCTTCCAAATTTTATTCACAAAGTAAGTAAAAGTGGCGTTAGGAAGGGTCTGGCATTAGGAAGAGTTTGGCCTTAGTAAGGGTCTGCTATTAAGAAAGGCTTTTCTGCCCAAAATAATGCCAAAACAGACAGTGAAGTCTGGTGCAGTCTTTTGGCCTGTCAGCTCTGGTCAAACTGACCCATGCCAGCATGGGAAATGGACGTTAAAAGATGATGAAAGTGCATTGAGCAGAAATGATGGAAATTACTATTTAAGGTTAATATTTGTGATTGGCAGAATTATCAGAGCATTGGATGAAATGCCTTGTGACATTTAGTTACGGCTCTTTGTGTTCAGAGTTCAAATCCTGACAAGGCCAACTTGGCCTTTAATCCTTCCAGGGTTGATAAATTAAAGCATCAAATATCAGTCAAGTACTGGATCAATGTAATCAACTAAATTCTTTCCCTCAACATTGCTGGCCTTGTGTTTAAATCAGAAACAGTTATGTAAGACTTGGTTACAGTAAGTTCACCGTGAAGAAAGTTCACCATGAGGAAAGTTTACTGAGAAAATATGTCCATAGTATCTCACCATTAAAAGTCAAAGACTATCTTCTTGAAAAAGGGATTGAATTGATGATGGTGAACTTAGCAGACATTGTAAGACTCTGCCAGTCTTTCTTGCTTCGAATAAGTCCATGAAAATATCATTTTGACTTTCGGAATTCTAACTGCATCTTTATATCTTGTTAGCTTTTTAATGCTCCACTCTTTAAATATCTGGAATAGTAGACTTAATCAGATATTTGGGTTAATAACACCTCTTTGTTTTGGGGTTACTAGTGCAACCATAAACAGTGTGGTTGGTTGCCTGATTAGGATGTTCACTGTGGGGTTAGCTTAACTTACGACTACTTTATAAAGATAGATAAAGGTTTGGGGAGTTTACTCTGATGCAAGTATTTAGAACAAGTGTCTGATGTAGAGGTTAAATAGATACCTTGATGTTCGTTTTTACTGCTTGTCTTGCTCTGCCTTGGGATCTCACACGGGAGAAGAAAAGGGGATCCTTAAAGGCAACGTTTAGGCTCACTCTAAAAACGGAGACACTACTTCTTCACATTGAAAGGTCAAAGCTCTGGTTCTACAAATGTGTGGGAAAAATAGATTCTTCAGGCAGGACCAATTGGTAGGAGGCCTTCCAACCATCCAACCCATGACAGCATGGAAGGCAGACAAACAATGATAAATGATAGCACTCCAGTTTGAGGATATTTAGTTTGGTAGCTATACTATAGCAAGTAGAAGTTATGTACCTTGTTCAAGGATACACCACAATCGATGTCCTACAATTTGGAGGAGCTGCCTCGTGGCTAGTAACCAAGCAGTTTCACTGGACAGATATTGTGTGTGTGTGTGTGCGTGCACAGATGTTGTATGGTTAAAAAGTTCACTTCCCGAGGATGTGACTTCAGGTTCAGTTCCACTGCATGCCACCTTGGGCAAGTCTCTTCTACTATAGTCCCAAACCATCAAATGCCCTGTGAGTGAATTTAGTAGACTGAAACTAAAAGGAGGCCATCATGCATATATATATATGTGCGTGTGTGTGTGTATGTGTGTGTATATATATATATATATATATATATATACGAATGAATGGATAAATTAAAGAAATACATTTTGTAGGAGGAGTTAATAACTTATTATTTATTAATTACTGTTTGCTTCAGCCCAGTGTAGTTTGCTGTTTCCCTCTTTCTCAAAGGCTGTCATTACTTTCGAGACGGTACTTTTTGATACACCAAACGTTTCAGCTGTTTTCGTTACGCTAGCACCTGCCATACGAGCACCAACAATTTGATCTCTTTGAAAGTCCGATAGATCTGTGATTTTAATGAATTTTAATTACCTTTTTCTGATGATATCTGAAACGAAACAGCAATTTTAGCAAAACATATTAAGCAACACTAATAATAAATCAAAAAACATAAAAATAAGCAAGCTTTTGATGGTTTTATTAGATACATTATTTACATTATTTACATTTGATGGATATTTGTCCTCATCTTGTTTGTTGTCAACAAAATGAGGACAAATATCCGTTAAATGTAAATATTGCAAATAATGTACATAATTCCTCATCTCTTTAATATAGAACTGTTTTATTAGATATTTCAAAATTATGATGCTATGATGCCAGGTGTTTCCATTATTTTGTCCAACCCCCGTATGTATATATACTCTTTTACTTGTTTCAGTCATTTGACTGTGGCCATGCTGGAGCATTCCTTTAGTCGAGCAAATCGACCCCGGGACTTATTCTTTGTAAGCCTAGTACTTATTCTATTGGTCTCTTTTGCCGAACCACTAAGTTACAGGGATGTAAACATACCAGCATCGGATGTCAAGCGATGTTGGGGGGAACAAACACAGACGCACAAACACACACACACACACACACACACACACACACACACACACACACACACACACACACACAGACACAGACACACAGACACACACATACAATGGGCTTCTTTCAGTTTCTGTCTACCAGATCCACTCAAGGCTTTGGTCGGCCCGAGGCTATAGTAGACACTTGCCCAAGGTGCTATGCAGTGGGACTGAACCTGGAACCATGTGGTTGGTAAGCAAGCTACTTACCACACAGCCACTCTGATGCCTATATATACACACACACACACACATATACACATTCACACACATACACACATACAAGAGTTGCGGGGTGGAGTAGATAAGATCCAGGCTACACATGTTTCATAGTGAGCGGAACCGCAGGGCCTTGGAAGTGGTAAATATCCAAGCGAGGTGTATACTGCAGGCTCCTCTTCAGGCCAAGGACATCTTGATTAGATGAATGTTTACAGTGTTGCAAGGAGCTCCATGTTAACACATGGAAGAGATTCAATCAGAATGTGTAAGACACATATATTTATTGGGTCATCCATAAATAATGCGTTTTTTTTCAATTGCATGATCTAAAAGTCAGAGGAGGATGGGATAAACTACCTGCATCAGCTTTCTATAAAAGCAGGTAGTAATTTGATCTTTTCTTATTCCTAGTACAAGTTTTGATGAGTGCAGTTCGATTTTAACAGTTATTTTTTTAAAGCCGTAATGGAAGTGGCAAAGGAGTATATTCGCCATATTTTGCTTTATGAGTTCAGTAAAGTCAACAATGCAACGGAGAATGCAAGGAATATTAATGCCGTATATTGGGATCGGACAACAAGCGTAAGCTAGTCTCAACGGTGGTTCCAGAAATTCCAAGCCAGAAACTACAGCATAGAAGACGAGACTCGTCCTGGAATATCTGGAGAGTTCCACGAGGACATCCCGAAAACCGTGGTGGAAGAAAAGCCATTGTAACTGTCGAGGAACTAACAGAGAAGCTTGGATTTTGTCATTCAACCATTCATCAACACCTCCATACCATTGGAAAAGTCAGCAAATTGGATCAGTGGGTTCCTCACAAACTTTCTGAGTCTAATTGCATGCAGAGTGAATGTGTGCTCTTCTTTGCTGTCACATCTCATGAATGAACCCTTTTTGGACCGAGTAGTGACCGGTGAAAAGAAATGGGTTCTCTATAAAAATTTCAAGCACTGAAGATAGTGGGTAATGAAGGGAGAAACACTGGCACCCCAGACTGAAAAAAGGTCTTCACCCACATAAAGTGTTGTTATCTGTTTGGTTGGATATGAAAGGTTTAGTCTACTTTGAACTTTTAAACCCAAACCAAATGATAACAAAGGAGATCTACTGTGGGCAGCTTGAGCGGCTTAAGTCAGCACCAGAAGAAAAATGACCATCTTTGGTTTCAAGACCAAAGGTGATCTTCCATCAGGATAATGCTTGACCACATACAGCGAAGATGACATTTCAAAGGCTGGAGCAGTTTGAATGGGAAACGATGCCCCACCCACCATATTCGCTGAACATTGCCCCATCTTATTATCATTCATTCTGCAGTCTTCAAAATTATTTAGATGGAAAAAATATGAATTCTGTAGAGGAGTTCAGAACAGTACTGGAGGAGTATTTTTCGTTATGTGAATTTTGGAAGATGGGCTTTGCAAGTCTACGAGATAGATGGAAGAGCATTGTAGAAAATGAAGGAGAGTATAGTTTAGATTAAAAAAGAACTTTGTTTATCTTAATTTTGAAAAATAAAATAAGTATAAGATAACCACATCATTAATGGGATGACCCTGCATATGTATGTATAGATATGTATTTATATTATATGTGCTAGCACCACATAAAGCACATCAGAAGGAAACATGGTGCAAGTCTCCTGTTTGCCAGCTCTGGTCAAACCGTCCAACCCATGCCAGCATGGAAAATGGACATTAAATGATGAGGATGATCATATGTGTTTGTGTGCATGTGTTCATGATTGTTTCCTTGTCTTGACATCACACAATAGTCTTCCATGGAAACAGCCAGCCATGAAGAAGTTTTATCTTGCTTGTAAACAGGTGAAGGTTTACCAGCCAGGTAATATTTCCCCGAGGCCAGAAGACGGGACATGAAGGACACTGCATGTGTCCTTCATGGTAAGATTTGTTTACATAGTCGTGCATGCATGTAGAGAGAGGAAGAGAGAGAGGGAGGGAGAGAGAGAGACACACACACACACACACACACAAACTGGCACTCTGTTGGTTATGGCGACAAGCATTCCAGTTGATCTGATCAGCCGAACAACCTATTTCTTTATTACCCACAAGGGGCTAAACACAGAGGGGACAAACAAGGACAGACATAGGTATTAAGTCGATTACATTGACCCCAGTGCGTAACTGGTACTTAATTTATCAACCCCGAAAGGATGAAAGGCAAAGTCGACCTCAGCGGAATTTGAACTCAGAACGTAACGGCAGACGAAATACGGCTATGAATTTCGCCTGGCTTGCTAACATTTCTGCCAGATCGCCGCCTTTCAGCGGAACAACCTGCGTGGAAAATGCGCAAGTAGCTGAGCAATCCACAGACACCTGTACCCTTAACATAGTTCTCAAGGAGATTCAGTGAGATACAAAATGTAACAAGCTTTGGCCCTTTGAAATACAGGTACTACCCATTTTTACCAGCTGAGTGGACTGGAGCAACGTGAAATAAAGTGTCTTGCTCAAGGACACAACACACTGCCTCAAATTGAACTTACAACCTTATGATCATAAGTAAAATACCCTAACCACTGAGCCATGTACCTTCACTACATTCATATATATATATATATATATATATATATATATATATATATATATTTATATATATATATATATATACACACACACTAACTTAAAAGCTGCCCTATGGTGCGATTTTTGAGCTAGCTCCTGTGGAGGGCTCTTCATTGCACCTTGAGCCCAACAATGACACTTCATGCATTGAGTATATATTAAATTTTATTAAACTTCACCAATTTTTTCAAGCAATGAACAATTTTCATCAAAACAATATAATTTGTTGACTTGGAACTTATTGCAAAGCTGCATGATAAACAACAATTTTTTTTCTTCGCAGGGGTCAGTACAATTTTTTTTTCTGTTTTACCTCTTTCTTTCTCTCTCTCTCTCTTTCTGATGATTGTTTTCAACCATCACCATTACCACCATCACCACCACAACTGCCACACACACACACACACACACACCATTCAGACTTCTGATGTCACCACCATCAATACCTTTGACTTCACTGACTACCTGACTGCTTCAGCTACCACCACCACCACCACCTCCACCATCATTACTGTCACCTCCACCTCCTTCACAACTACAGCTCATACTATTACTATCATCCCATTACCATCACAACCATCAATCTACTACCGTCTCTGCCTACTATTACTCTCACCCCAACATGAGCAATAGTAGGAGTGTCAATAAATAGTAAGAGAGTGGGGTCGAAGTGTGACACACTGACACACAGAAATTAGATTTCACATTTATTATATTAGATATAGGTATGGCTAAGTGGTTAAGCAGTTGGTGTGCTTATGTCTCTGTAACTTAGCAGTCTGGTAAAAGAGACTGATAGAATAAAAATATAAGTACTGGGGTTGATTCATAGCTGCAGTCTAAGGACTGAAATTAGTAAAGGATAAAACACATACACGCATCCATCCATATGATGGGTCGCAGGTACATTTGGGTGGTAAAGGAATTTGGTTCCTAATCACATGGCATTAAGTTGAATCTCACTGTGTGATACCTTGGACAAGTGTCTTCTACTAACAGTACCAAGCCAACCAAAGCCTTGTGAGTAGATTTGGGAGATAGAAACTGAAAGAAGCCCATCGTATACATAGGTATAATAATATATTTCGTTTTTGTATTTGGTTTGCAAGATTTGTCATTGACATTTAACGTCCGCTTTCCATGCTGGCATGGGTTGGATGGTTTGACTGAGGGCTGGTAAGCCAGAAGGCTGCATCAGGTTCCAATCTGATCTGGCAAAGTTTCAACAGCTGGATGCTCTTCCTAACTCCAAGAGTGTACTGGGTGCTTTAACCCTTTAGCATTTAAACCGGCCATATCCGGCCAAAAGTATTCTGCCTGTTTTATGTTCAAACTGGCCAGATCTGGTCTCTCACACCAACCCTACAATGTCGTTTTAAAAATTAACAGCTACCTCATCAAAATCTCAAAGCTACAAGATAATGCATGATTAATTCAAAGCAATGAGGATGAAAAAGAATTAGTTTTGGTCGAATAATGCGAACACTAAAGGGTTAATGTGCTACTGGCACAAGGGCCAGTCATGCAGTACTGGCATCGACCATGCTTGAATGGTGCTTTATGTGAATTCATGTGTTGAAGCATATTTTGTTGTGTCTGGGGACAGTGATTCTGTTTTAATGCCTAATTAATTAACACACTCACTGGTTCAATTTCCACTCATTTACTTATTCTTTTTTCTTTTCTAAAATTTTCATTACTTCTTGCAACCTCTTCAATAGTTGTTGGAAAATTGTACAAAAAAAAAAGTAAATGAGTGGAAATTGAACCGGTGAGTGTGTTAATTAATTAGGCATTAAAACAGAACGACTCTCCTCAGACACAACAATATAGATATATACATACGTACGTACGTACGTACATACATACATACATACATACATACATACATACATACATACATACATACATACATACATACATACATAAATGTGACGTCGTCATCGTTGTGGTGGTGGTAAAAGATGTCCTTTACAATAGGTGACTAAGAGGAAAATGATAATCTTAACATATTTGACTCAAGTTCAATATAACAAACAACTTTAAATTGTTGTTAAAGTATGCACATAAGTGGAGTGTGGACCTACTATTTTGTACTGGGTTCAAGTTTTAATGAAGTCAAACCAACCAGTGATTATTTTGAAATTACTTAATACACACTTTTCAGCTCTATGTAATTAATATATGATATGAAATGCTTCCATTAGGTAAGACCTTGCTCAGTTAAAAGATTTCAAAATATTTTGAAATCTTTTAACGGAGGAAGTTTTATGTAATGGCTGCATTTCCTGTACGTCAGGCAATCCTTTCAAAAAAAGATTTCAAAATATCACTGATTGGTTTGACTTCATTATTACAACCACCCTCCCCACACACGTATATGTGTAGGTGTGTGTAAGTGTGTGTGTGTGTTTTTTATCGCATTGTCCTTACATTGGTTGGTAATTGTAAAATGATTGCCACTGTCACATAAGCCCGTATAATTCATTTTCAGAATTCTGCAAAAGCATGTCTGGCCACGGGACAGTATTACTTCATTTGGCAACAGGTGAGGGTTGGTGACAGAAAGGGCATCCAGCCGTAGAGACAATCTGCCTCAATAAACTCCACCTGGGCCATGCGAGCATGGAAAAGAGGATGTTTAAATGATGATAACAAGGATAATCAATAAGCTCTTCCCAGTTTCTTATTTCTTTACTACCCCCAAGGGGCTAAACACAGAGGGTACAAACAAGGACAGACAAACGGATTAAGTTGATTATATCGACCCCAATGCGTAACTTGTACTTATTTAATCAACCCCGAAAGGATGAAAGGCAAAGTTGACCTCAGTGGAATTTGAACTCAGAATGTAGTGGCAGACGAAATACCGCTAAGCATTTCCCCTGGCATGCTAACGTTTCTGCTAGCTCGTCGCCTTCTCAGTTTCTGCTTACCAAATCCACTCACAGGACTTTGGACAGCTTGGGTTTGTAATAGAAGACACAAGATGGCACACAGTGGGACTGAACTAGAAAACAAGTGGTCAGGAAAGCAATCTTTTTAATTGCATGTCTGTGCCTGCCCTTAATCATATAACATCGCTTAATGAGTATATAATTATGTAATGAAATTCAGTGGCTGTTCCCAGTCTTTTAATTAACTTAGAGCTGGAAAGCATTTCATTATGCTTCATTGGATTTCAACTTCCTAATTGGCTTTGTAATTGGAGTGTGTAATTAGGAGCTGGAATGTCTAATACAACATTGAAACAAAAAAAAAAAAGACTAATGCAGTTATTTCAAAGAGGCTGATGGAATAATAAGCACCAGGCTTGAAAAAAAAGGTCCTTGGGTTGATTTGCTCAACTGAAACCCTTTGACCCCTTAGCTCTCAGATTACTCTGTTAAATGTAAAGGGTAAAGGCCCCTTTTGGTCATGAACAACCATAGGATTGCACCTAGAAAGTTACCCTCTGAATCATAAATCTGGGCAGATATGTTTATGGAAAACCAGCAGTTACCCATTCATAGCAGCCGCCCTTCTCTATGCTGCCAGTGTTATCCAAGGGAAAGGCAAAGGGGGTGGGGTCACGAAATTTTCATACAACTGAAACGAGAGACCCAAAAGGATAAGGTTGAGAAATGCTGTTATAGATTATGCCTAACCAAAAGCAATCGCAGTCACATCATCCAAACAGACCGGGTGAAACCGGACTTAGCTGCTAGTCTACCTACATAAAAGAGAGTTTGTATATGTGTGCGTGTGTGTATGTTCCTTATGCATTCCAAAACCGAGTTGCTGTTATTGACGTAATGGATATCAAAAGATTCAGTAAGCTTTCGGCTACCAACTAAACTATATTTTCATTCATTTATTTGCGTTACAAAAATTTAAGATTATCATTTTCCTCTTAGTCACCTATTGTAAAGGACGTCTTTTACCACCACCACAACGATGACGACGTCACATTTTCTATATGTGTTCGCGTGTTCGTTATGTACGTTAAGCCGATGACTGACAAGTGTATGTGATACACACACACACACACATACGCGCATCTAAAAACAGAGACACACAAGGACAGAGATTGGCCTCACGTATGCATTAATGTATGTATGTGTGTCTCTTACTTTATGTAACTCCCCCCACCCCTCCCATCGTTTTGCTGTTTTCAGTATTATCAGTTCTGTGAGTGTGTGTGTGTTTCTGCGTTCATTATGTCTATAGTACACTATAGTAAAGAACATTTTATGGTGTTTCAATGAGCCCACATCTAATGAGGTAGCCATCCTTTTGATTGGTGATCTCGATGAAAATCATGATATTCTCATTCGTGTTCAAATGACAACCTTAAACGTGTTTCACAGACTCATCCCTCTTATGATGCTCTCCAGTATAATCTCATTCTGTGGAATGGACAAGATGGGTATTTTTTCAATATTCCTTGGATTGAACCTACAACAGGATAGCCAATTACAAACAAAAATGACTTCTATTCATACCAACCGATGTTAAGACCAGAACAATCAAATCATTTCTACTATAGGCTCAAGGCATGAAATTTTCAAACCCAATGCTACTTAATTTATTGACACAGAAGGGATAAAAGGCAAAGTTGACCCCAGCGACATTTGAACAGTCGAAATACCGCCCAAGCATTTTGCCCAGCATCTGAACGATTCTGCCGCTTGCCGCCTTCCAGAAAAATCAAATCAGTTACACATGTCAAATAAACTTTATTTTCATTTACATATTTTCTATGTTATCTCAACAACCAGCTATAGTTATTTCAAATACGCTTCTCTACAACCACCACGGTTTCATTAGAAAGTGAAAATAGTTTCACACTTTCAATTTGAACCAAAATTATAAAGTGTTGCATTATGGGAGTGACGATGTGTGAATAATAAAAGTAATGTTTCTCCAAATTAAAGAAAGTTGCTTATTATCTATCCACAAAATAAACTATGTTTTTGACTCAACAACTCTTTTTTACAACTAAAATAACCTCGGCAACTAGGTTGAGTCGCACAATTTTGAGTTCATTTTCACACAATATTTTGATTTGCTTGTAATGTATCGCTTTCGTCTGATGTTTCACCCATGAGTAGAATTCTACTCAGACAAACATTTATGGAAATGTACACATAAATATTTTATTAAAATAAGCCACAACCAAAAACATTGCATTAAAAGATATCAATGTTTCTATATGCTATGAGGAAATAGCACATTTCCTCTCTCTCTCTCTCTTTCCCTCTATCTATCTATCTATATATCTATTTCACACGCACACAAAAGATGTATGCATATGTATTTATGAGCGAAGGTCAAGAATATGCACCCCCGATATTTAAGGTTAAGATTACGCAGAAAATAGTTGGTGTGCATATTCTTTACCTCCACCTATTTATGTACGTGCATATAAAAGATAATGTGTGTGTGTGTGTGTGTGTGTGTGAGAGAGAGAGAGAGAGAGAGAGAGAGTGTGAGAGTGAGTGAGTACCACTTGCACATACATGCAAAAAATTTCATACATCACAACACACACCTTCACTCATCCTCTCTCTCTCTCTTACACACGTCCGTTTCATATACACATATGTCTTACACTTTCTCTTCTTACTTCAAAGCAAATGTCGCCTTTTCACCTCATAATCTCTTTCAATTTTTGCCCTCTTCAAAGCATACAGAAATTAAACCAATTTTACGGGAATTAACAAAATAAATCATATGATCCCATATATGTTGAGTTGACAACTTTGGTTCTTTAAATGAAAGAATGCCATAAAACAGCTTCCTTTGACACACACATGCATACACACACTCTAGGTAAAACTTCTGTGCAAATTGTTAATTCTTGCAGTGTGCAGGTGCAAATTTACAGCTCAAACGCAATTGAAATGATCTTTTTCTGATGTGTAATTTGTGTTTGTGATGAGCATGTTTAAAAACCTGGTCTTTGATATAAACTTTAAAGGAAGTTTCCTCAGAAATCCTGTCCTTTAGCTCTTCTTTCTAGCATGTCCGAGTTGACATTTCCGTCTTCCTATCCTCCTTATTTTTTTCCTAAATTTCGTCTGATTCCTATGTTTGCGATACAGGAGATTAGGATTTCACCCACAATACACGTTCTCCCTCTCCACACCAAATGAATTTTTTGACTTTTTTCAAATTTTTATTCTTGGTAATCCATGGAGTAAAAACAGAGAGTACGAATCTTTAAGAATTTTACCCTTCACCTCACCACTTTCAAAAAGCAGGGAAGTTTCTTCAGAAATAATGTCGTTTACCTATTGTTTCTAGCATGTCAGGTTTCCTGGTTGTGGTCTGGTATTTTTTAAGTTTACTATTTCAGTAGAATTCTATGCAAGTGGGAAACATCAGACAAAAATGAAAAATTGGGAGGTTTTTAGTTTTTTGGAAGCTGGTTGGTGATGGGTGGGTAAGGTGGGTGAAGGGGCATTGAATGTTTCTTTAAGAAAAATTAAGCTATAAAAATAAATATATATATATTTTCCAGATTCGTAATCTCTGTATTTTTCTATGTAGATAGAGAAAAAAAAAAAAAAAGAAATGGAAAAAAGTTACAAATGAAGATATTGTGGTGGGGATGGAGGGAAATTAAAAGTTTGAAAACAGGGTTTCTGGATAAAATCTTATTAATCCCCTTTTATACGATGAAACAATGAAACATAGTTTGTGATCCTTCTTAAGAACAGATAGCACTTTCATGCAAACCCATGCAAATTGCACCCTCACCCTTGACTGTTAAACAAACAATAACTTCCATTATGCCATTAACTATACATCAGCTGTGCCGATTCTGCTCATAAGAAAGGAGCAAGTAATTCAATGCGCTTGTAGGCCATAACACCCAGGCAACGCCGGGATGCATTGCTAGTGATTAATACACACACACATATACTTATATTATTATTATTATTATTATCATCATCATCATCATCATCATCATCATCATCATCATCATTATTATTATTATTATTATTATTATTATTATTATTATTAGTAGTAGTAGTAGTAGTAGTATTAAGGCAGTGAGCTGGTATAATTGCTATTATGCTGGGCAAAATGCTTCATGTTCTGAGTTCAAATTTGCCAAGGTCAACTTTGCCTGTCATCCTTTCAGAGTCATCAAAAC
>NC_043021.1:27300222-27302722 GCF_006345805.1 Octopus sinensis
AGAGACGATTGCGCTGGTATGGTCATGTGGCGAGAATGGATGAAGATAGGTGTGTGAAAAAGTGCCAATCCCTAGCAGTTGAGGGAACCTGTGGAAGAGGTAGACCCAGGAAAACCTGGGACGAGGTGGTGAAGCACGACCTTCGAACCTTGGGTCTCACTGAGGAAATGACCAGTGACCGAGACCTTTGGAAATATGCTGTGCGTGAGAAGACCAGGCAGGACAAGTGAGTCCAGCCCACTTATGCATGCCTTTCCCCCCTTGGACACACAAAGACCTGTTGAGGCAAGCGAAGTCGATATCGAACCTCATCCGACGACAGGCACCTATGGCAACCCCCCCTTGCTTGCGAAGACCTGTTGGGGCAAGTGAAATCGAAATTGAACCAATCCTATGACTAGCACCTCGCAGATGCCAGGACCCTGGGACTGGAGGTACATAAAAAGCACTATCCGAATTGTGGCCAATGCCAGCGCCGCCTCGACTGGCTTCCGTGTTGGTGGCACGTAAAAAGCACCATCCGAATCGTAGCCAAAGCCAGTGCTGCCTCGACTGGCTTCCATAAAATGCACCATCCGAATTGTGGCCGATGCCAGCGCCGCCTCAACTGGCTTCTGTGTCTGTGGCACGTAAAAAGCACCATCCGAATCGTAGCCGAAGCCAGTGCCGCCTTGACTGGCTTCCATAAAATGCACCAATCCGACCGTGGCCGATGCCAGCCTCGCCTGGTACCAGTGCAGGTGGCACGTAAAAAGCACCCACTACACTCACGGAGTGGTTGGCGTTAGGAAGGGCATCCAGCTGTAGAAACTTTGCCAGATAAGACCGGAGCCTGGTGCAGCCTTCTGGCTTCCCAGATCCCCGGTCGAACCGTCCAACCCATGCTAGTATGGAGAACGGACGTTAAACGATGATGATGATGATGATATATATATAAATAGGTATATGTAAATGTGCATCCTAATTAATATACTACAGGTGATTTCAGGTGCCTTTCCTCTAATTTACTCTCGCACCCAATGATATATATATATATATATATGTATATATATATTATATATATATATATGTATATATATATATATATATATATATATATATATATATATATTTTCATCTAGTTTCAGCTCACAAGCTGTGGCACCGCCATTTGGTATATGTGTATATATATATATTATATATATATATATATGTATGTATATATATATATATACACACACACACGTGTGTGTGTTGGTATAAAATAAACACCAAAATAGCATCCGTCAAAACTTCAGCCTTTGGAAATGTATTTAAAAAAGGAAAGAAAACTTAGGAAATGTCTTTTATCAAGAATTCTGTGACATTTGCAGAACTGTAATCTTTGGTAATAAACACTCAACCTGGAATTCTAAATTAGGTTTTGCATTCTGGTTGGTTCTGGTATTAACTTTATCTTTTATTCATTTTGACAGTTTCAAGCAAAATGGCGTTTGTTTTTTTGTTTTGTTTTGTTTGTTTTTTGTTTGCATTTTTGTTTTTGTATTTTTGCTTGTATTTTGCATTTTATTTTCAATATATTTGTAAACTTGAATTTGTTTCATAAATATTGTTTTTTTTTTGTTGTTTTATTTATTTTTGTTTTTGCCTTTGTTAAAATTAGACATGTAGGTCTGTCGGTATATATCATTGATGTGTGTATACTACCTGAATATGTGTGTGTGAGTGTGTCTGAATGCAAGTGTATATACATATGCGCACGCATGGACATTATATATGTATGTTTATCTTTCTCTCTCTCTCTCTCTCTCTCTCTTTCTTTCTCTTTACATACCTATCTATTTATCTGTCTCTACGTCAGTCTGTCTATCTATCTATATACACACATGCACATAGACATGTGTATGCATATATATTTGAGCTTATATATGAATGCCTGTATATATATGTGCATATGCATGTATGTATGTGTGTGTGGGG
This sequence comes from Octopus sinensis, assembly GCF_006345805.1. Classification (NCBI taxonomy): domain Eukaryota; kingdom Metazoa; phylum Mollusca; class Cephalopoda; order Octopoda; family Octopodidae; genus Octopus; species Octopus sinensis. Next base: position 27,302,182 of record NC_043021.1, read on the forward strand.
GGTGTATATATATATATATATATATATATATATATATAAGAGAGAGAGGCAGAGAGAGCGATACAAACACATACACACACACACATTTATGCACATTTATCTAAGCTTGTATATATGTATGTGTGTGTGTATGCATGTTTGTATGTATATATATGTATATATGTATATATATATATATATATAATATATATATATATTATATATATATATATATATAAACATATACATATATATGTGTGTGTATGAGTGCTTATACATATGTATGTGATTATGTATATGCATCTATTATTCCCACTGGTATGTGTATGTACAGATGCATATACACACATCTCCCCACCCTCTTCCGTACAGACCCAATACACACACACACACATCAATGATTCTTCTGTTATTTCATTGTAGATTATCATGCTCACACGTCTGAGATTCACAAACCAGAAAAGAAAAAATCAAAAAGCTTTCATGAAGTGAGTATGCCATTTTTTTTTTTTCCATGACCATCACCTCCATCATGATAATTATATATGCGTATGAGTATGTG
>NC_043021.1:27310222-27320222 GCF_006345805.1 Octopus sinensis
TTATTTATTAAAAAAGGTGTAGGTAGAAACTCTATAAGATGCACCAAGTGTAAGCTATGGACACATAAGAGGTGCAGCAATGTCAAAGGAAGGCTAACTAGGAAAATAGTTTTTGTCTGTGGCAAATGCTCAGGAGCAATAAACACTGGAAATATGCAGAGACCAACTTCTGCCACGTTCCAGGGAGACAAACTAGAAGTAGTTGATAGCTTCCGCTACCTAGGAGACCAAGTCAGTAGCGGGGGGGGTGTGCTGAAAGTGTAACTGCTAGAGTAAGAATAGCCTGGGCAAAGTTTAGAGAGCTCTTACCCCTGCTGGTGACAAAAGGCCTCTCGCTCAGAGTAAAAGGCAGACTGTATGATGCATGTGTACGTACAGCCATGCTACATGGTAGTGAAACATGGGCCGTGACTGCTGAGGATATGCGTAAGCTCGCAAGAAATGAAGCCAGTATGCTCCGATGGATGTGTAATGTCAGTGTTCATAATCGTCAGAGTGTAAGTTCCTTGAGAGAAAAGTTGAACCTAAGAAGCGTCAGTTGTGGCGTGCAAGAGAGACGGCTGCGCTGGTATGGTCATGTGACAAGAAAGGCTGAAGATAGTTGTGTGCAAAAGTGCTACACCCTAGCAGTGGAGGGAACCTGTGGAAGAGGTAGACCCAGGAAAACCTGGGACGAGGTGGTGAAGCACGACCTTCGAACTTTAGGTCTCACTAAGGAAATGTCTAGAGACCGAGACCTATGGAAGTATGCTGTGCATGAGAAGACCCGGCAAGACTAGTCAGGCCATAACCCGTGCCCCGACCGGGGACGTAGTCAGTCCTGTGCATACCTTCCTTCTTGTGACACTTATGAAGACCTGTTGAGGCAAGTGAAAATCAAATCAAATCAAAACAAATCAAAATAGATGAACATCAGTGGAATTGTATTCTTCGTGGTACCAGTGCCGGTGGCACACAAGAAAACCACCCAAACGTGGCCGTAACCAGTACCGCATCGACTGGCCTCCGTGCTGTGGGCACAACACACACCATCCGATCGTGGCCGTTCGCCAGCCTCATCTGGCACCTGTGCCGGTGGCACATAAAGACACCATCCGAAGACCCGGCGACGTAGTCAGTCCACCTGTGCATACCTTCCCTCTTATGACACTTGTGAAGACCTGTTGAGGCAAGTGTGTGACACTTGTGAAGACCTGTTGAGGCAGAGGCAAGTGTGTGACACTTGTGGAGACCTGTTGAGGCAAGTGTGTGACCCTTGTGAAGACCTGTTGAGGCAAGTGAAAATCAAACCAAATCAAAATAGATGAATATCAATGGAATTTGTATCTTTGTGGTTCCAGTACCGGTGGCACACAAGAAAACCATCCGAACGTGGCCGTCGACTGGCCTCCGTGCTGTGGGCACAACAAACACCATCTGATCGTGGCCGTTCGCCAGCCTCACCTGGCACCTGTGTCGGTGGCACATAAAAACACCACCACCATCCAAAGACCCGGCGACGTAGTCAGTCCACCTGTGCTTACCTTCCCTCTTATGACACTTGTGAAGACCTGTTGAGGCAGAGGCAAGTGTGTGACACTTGTGAAGACCTGTTGAGGCAGAGGCAAGTGTGTGACACTTGTGGAGACCTGTTGAGGCAAGTGTGTGACACGCGTGACACTTGTGAAGACCTGTTGAGGCAAGTGAAAATCAAACCAAATCAAAATAGATGAACATCAATGGAATTTGTATCTTTGTGGTTCCAGTACCGGTGGCACACAAGAAAACCATCCGATCGTGGCCGTTCGCCAGCCACATCTGGCACCTGTGTCGGTGGCACATAAAGACACCATCCGAAGACCCGGCGACGTAGACAGTCCACCTATGCATACCTTCCTTCTTGTGACACTGTGAAGACCTGTTGAGGCAAGTGAAAATCAAATCAAATCAAATCAAATCAAATCAAATTAAAACAAATCAAAATAGATGAACATAAATGGAATTTGTATCTTTGTGGTACCAGTGCCGGTGGCACACAAGAAAATCATCCGAACGTGGCCGTAGCCAGTACCGCATAGACTGGCCTCCGTGCTTGGGGACGTAACAAACACCATCCGATCGTGGCCGTCCGCCAGCCTCATCTGGCACCTGTGTCGGTGGCACATAAAAACACCATCCGAGCGTGGCCGTCTGCCAGCCTCGTCTGGCACCTGTGTCGGTGGCACATAAAAACACCATCCGAGTGTGGCCGTTCGCCAGCCTCGTCTGGCACCTGTGTCGGTGGCACATAAAATCACCCACTACACTCTCGGAGTGGTTGGCGTTAGGAAGGGCATCCAGCTGTAGAAACACTGCCAGATCTGACTGGCCTGGTGCAGCCTTCGGGCTCCCCAGACCCCAGTTGAACCGTCCAACCCATGCTAGCATGGAAAACGGACGCTAAATGATGATGATGATGATGATGATTATTATCATTATCATTATCATTATTATTATTATTATCATTATCATTATCATTATTATTATTATTATCATTATTATTATTATCTTTATCATTATTATTATTATTATGGCAGTGAGCTGGTAGAATCATTAGCACACTGGTTGAAATGCTTAGCAGTATTTTGCTTGTCTTCATGTTCTGAGTTCAAATTCCACTGAGGTTGACTTTGCTTTTCAGCATCAATAAATTAAGTAGCCGTGATACACTGGGGTTGATGTAATCGACTTGTCCTCTCCCCCAAAATGTCAGGCCTTGTGCCTTCAGTAGAAAGGATTATTATTATTATTATTATTATTATCATTATTATTATTATTATTATTATTATCATTATTATTATTGTTGTTGTTGTTGTTATTGTTATTAAGATGGCAAGCTGGCAGAATTGTTAACGTGTTGGGCAATATACTTAGCAGTATTTTGTGTGTCTTTAGGCTCTGAGTTCAAATTCTATGAGGTTGACTTTTCCCTTTATCCTTTCATGATCAATAAAATAAGTTGAGCCCTGGGGTTGATGTGATCCCCCTGTCCCTCTCCCATCAAATTTCAGGCTTTGTGCCTATGGTAAAAGGGATTATTATTATTTATAAAAATGGTAAGAGAGGATGGTACCTCTCTAAGTGTAGACTTGTGAGTTGGATATAGGGAATTGGAAGAGGCACTTGCTCTTGGTGATCAGGGAAATCTCGGGCAGTGGGTTTCCTCGATTATCCCTAGGGGGTCATCCTGTATCAGGAGAGCTGCATCTCTTTAACCACCTTCTTTTTTTATTCTTTAAAACTATTTTATCATTTCATTATATGTAAATCCCCACAATTTGTGTCTGCTTTTGAATTTTCCCCCTCATCTACTCTGGTGACAAATAAATGAAATCATCATCATCATCATCATTATCATTATTATTATTATTATTATTATTATTGAGTGAGAGAGCAGCACATGCCATCAAAGTGTGACTGGCATAAATATACAAAGCCCAGAATACCCATCATGACTACCCATCTGATAAGGGTACACCAGGCACATGCATCACAACCATATGTGCGCAACATGGTGATCTCATATCAAGATAAACAGCGCATGACCTTACAGGTGGGGCCCAGTTAGAATTTTCTTCTTGTCGAGTAGCCCATCCTGCTCAAAAGGTCCCTGAATAAGGGTTGTTTAAGGATGTTGAGGGAAACATCCATGTTTCCAGAGGTGAATTATTCAAGCCCCAAAGAATCCCTCTCAACACATGGCTATGATGCTCCCCCACTACTTCTGCTTGTGATCAGAGATGCACATATCGTCAGCCATTAAGGAACATGCTCAACTGGCTAAGGTCAAACAACTGACAAGCAAACCTGTGGTATTGAGCAGAATATTTGCTGTAGCCCATCTTTTATAGCAAGACAAAACAATGTACATGATAACACTTCCAATCAGTTAAGATCAGAAGCCATGAGAGCCACTGCCTGGTACTACATCAGGGCATTATTATTATTATTATTATTATTATTATTATTATCATTATCCAGTAGTTTTATTTTTATATCGTGCTTTCACTTCACTACCGAGCGCAGCTCTGTGTGCCTTGGGTATGTTCTGTGATTTGTTGTGATGCTCTGATGGTTATTGTATGGAAAGTGTTCTGCGTAGGATGTGTGCAGTGCCTAGTAGTGCAATTTTCTGTATGTTATATGTGTTTGTAAGTCCTGGTGTTTTTGTTATGTATTTGTCTGAATATTTTTTTATCATGCCTAATGCACCTACTATGATAGGAATTGTTTCTGTTTTCAGATTCCACATTCTGGTCATCTCTATTTCCAGGTCTTTGTATTTTACTATTTATTATTATTATTATTATTATTGTTATTATTTTTAATTTATAGGTTTCTGGAGATTCCTCATGTTTTGATGCTGATGCAGATAAAGTGGTCTGGTTACCTCCATCAGGTAAGTTTTCTTTTTTATTAAGACAGGTGTTGCATTTCATATTTATTCGACATCTTCTGTGTAGGCAATGCTGTCTGCTTCAGCAGATCTGTGTGCAACCATGTGGTTCTCTGTTTGATTTCACTCCAGAGTATCTTCAACCATTGTCTTTACGGCCTTGTATCAATCAAAGCCTTGTGACTAATGATTGATGGAAACAGTAAGAACCCAATGCAATCATCTTCATCATCATTTCTCATGCATGCAAGAAACTACAGACAAATACGAAAATGTATTCTAATCAGAGATGAAAAAAGGAGGTACCTTTAGACAACTCACCTGATGAGACACACCTGCACAAAATGATGCCCTACAACTGATTGTATAGGGTCTTGTGAGGGACCAATACATAAGGGATCAAAACCATTCTAGTGATTAATAAAGAATTTCGTGAATTACATTTTCTTTCTCTTTCTCTCATGTTATATATAAATATATATATATATATCATCATCATCATCATCATCATTTAATGTCTGTTTTCCATGCTGGCATGGGTTAGATGGTTTGACTGAATGCTTGTAAGCTGGAGAGCTGCACAAAGGTTCCACTCTGATTTGGCATGGTTTCTACTGCTGGATACCCTTCCTTATGCCAACCATTTCATGAGTGTAGTGGGTGCTTTTTATGTGCCAGTTATGAAACACTGGCATTGACCATAATTACGATCTCACTTGGCTTCTCAAGCCGGGCACAATGCTAAAGTTCTCAGTCACTTGTCACTACCCCCCCCCCACTGTGAGGCCCAGAGTTCAAAGGGTGTTTTTTATGTGTCACCAGCATGGGTGACAGATACACACACACATGCACGCACACACCAATATACCAATATCAAACCATGACACCACATGACCTTTGTTGACCAATTGCAGCCCACCTTAAGGTAATAACAGTTAACTTCTTTCATTCAAATTCAAAATGGCTGAAGACTAGCACCACTCTTGAAACTTGGAGTACCAGCAAGTTTGAATCAAACTGTTTTGATCCATACTTGTGACTCCCAATAAATTGGTTGAATGCTCTTCTTTCATTTGCCCACTCACACGTGTGTTTGTGTATATATATATTATATATATATATATATATATATATATATATATCAAAATAAATAACAAGGATATCCAGAGGTAATGCAATACGATTGTTTCATGCGACTCCATTTAATTGAACAATGCAAATATTACATCAATTTAAAATGTAGAGCAATCTTCAGTGATAAGCCGTGTCTTGTTTGAAAAAATCTCAGTTACAACTGATGTTGTTGGTAAAACATGTTCTTTGTCTATCTCCTTATCCTCTTGGTGATTTTGGATAAAAAAATTTTAACAAATGAGTCCTTCGAATTTAACTAAATTTTATATTTTTATGCTGCTGAAGATTGCTCTACATTCTAAATTGATGTAATGTTCACATTGTTCAATTAAATGGAGTCACATGAAACAATTGTACTGCATTACCTTTGGATATCCTTGTTGCTTATTTTGATTTTAATCACCCCATTTTGAATTATATGGATAATACCATGCTAAATTCTGGTGCCTTCAACTTAAGTACCATATTATCTGAATCTAAATTTTATATATATATATATTATATATATATATATATATATATATAATATATATATATACATATATACATACATACATATATTATTGCTATAATGTTAAACTGCCGTATGTCCAAATTTTGGCTAAATGCGTATTTTTTCAATATTTATTTTTGCTTGCAATAACCGGTTCTTTTGGTCAAACTGTCGTATCTCCAGCTGCTTCAGATGCCAAGATATCAAAAATTGTCAAAGTGTAGGACAACGGTTTTGCTATGGAATGGTGGAACTATTTTCTCATTTTCTGAAAAAGGAATCTTTTGGACTTATGACACTTTTGCATAATAACAACAATATATATATGTGTGTGTGTGTGTGTGTGTGTGTGTGTGTGTGTGTATGTGTGCAACTGGCTTCTTTCAGTTTCATTCTACCAAATCCATTTACATGGCTTTGGTTGGCACAGGGCTATGGCTGAAGACACTTGCCCATGATGCTATGCTCTGGGACTGAACATCTTAGTTAGTTAATGTTTTGGCTCAAAAAGCAAGGCCATGTAGGGGGACATGGAGTTATGTACAGGGTGGTGTTCATGTAAAGAGTTCAGGCCACTTGTGGTCAAGGGAGACTTTGAACCGAGCGGTCGTAGGCATCTTCACCATCTCATCCGGCAGCTTATTCCACGGATCCGCAACCCAGACAGAGAAAGCCCCTCTCCTTCGATTGGGATGAAATCGTCGCAGATAGAGCTTTTCAGAATGACCCCGCAGCCGACGCTCTGGAGCAAGAGTGAAGAACAGCTCTTTCGAGAGGTTACACTTCCCGCTTATGATGTTGTGAGCAAGAATGAGATCACCACGGCGTCGTTGTTTTTCTAGAGAATAAAGGTCGAGCGTCTTCGGCCTTTCTTCATAAGACAAATTCTTGAGACCAAGAGCCTTGTTGCTGGGAAGCAAGCTTCTTACCACGTAGCCATGCCTGCACCTATTAATTCCGTTACGTGGCCAGTATGCACCCCCCCTCCCCCCACCCTTGTATATGTCATTTCCTTCTTCTTGATGCATTCGTGCATTTTGTATATTTATTTACTTTTCATTTATTTGATTTTTATGCATTTTCTGTTTTTTTTTTGCTTATAATATTTATTGCAGCTCTACCATTTCTTTCCAGATCAAACTGGTGATGGACGTACTTCTTTGAATGAGAAATATGGCTATTGATCTCTCCAAGATTCCACTCTCCACCCCCACCCCCACCCCCCACTGGAACATTTCAAATCTCCATGAACTACTGATGCATTAAAACATTTCCAAACAAAACTCGCCTCTGTTTTAGTAAAACTCTTTCTTCTTCTCTATATGTGTATACACACACATGAAAATATATAGGTGTGTGTATATATATATATACACACACACACGAGGAGGTGTGGAACTTTTTCTGGCATTAAGGGTCTCACAAAAGGCCTTCTGAGTTCTTTAAGGACTGCTGCAGTAAGTGTGTGGATCTGAGGAGAATCTGTTGAATAAAATCATTAAAGGATCCTCCTGTATTTTCTTTTATCCAAAGCCAGGAACTTTCCAGCCTCACCCCTTGTATAAGTGTGTGTATATATATCTATCTATATCATCATCATCATTGTCATTCAATGTCTGTTCTCCATGCTGGCAGGAGTTGGACTGTTTGACAGGAGTTGGACAATTTGACAGGAGTTGGACAGTTTGACAGGAGTTGGACAGTTTGACAGGAGTTGGACAGTTTGACAGGAATTGGACAGCTTGACAGGAGTTGGACAGTTTGACAGAAATTGGACAGTTTGACAGGAGTTGGACAGTTTGACAGGAGTTGGACAGTTTGACAGGAGTTGGACAGTTTGACAGGAATTGGACAGTTTGACAGGAATTAGACAGTTTGACAGGAATTGGACAGTTTGACAGGAATTAGACAGTTTGACAGGAATTGGACGGTTTGACAGGAGTTGGCCAGCTGAAGAGCTGCTCAGGCTCCCTGTCTGATTTGGCAACCATTTCACAGTGTGCCAGGTGCTTTTATGCAGTACTAGCACCGGAGCTCTTATGTGGCACTGGCATGCATCCTTTTAATGTATAGCATCAGTACCCAAGAACCCACAAGATTAGGGGTTTATTCGTTTGACTTAAAAATTCTTCCAGCTTGTGTCCCAGCATGGTTGCATCATAACTACAGCAGAAACTAGTAACATATATATATACACTCACATACACACATGTACATATATATATATATATATATATATATCATCATCATCGTTTAATGCCTGTTTTCCATGCTAGCATGGGGTGGATGGTTTGATCGGGGGCTGCACCAGACTCCAGTCTGATCTGGCAGTGTTTCTACAGCTGGATGCCCTTCCTAACGCCAACCACTCCAAGAGTGTAGTGGGTGCTTTTTACATGTCACTGGCACAGGTGCCTGGGGAGGCTGGAAACGGCCACGTTCGGTTGGTGCTTTTTACGTGCCACCGGCACGGAAACCAATCAAGGCGGCACTGGCATCAGCCACGTTTGGACGGTGCTTTTTACGTGCCACTGGCACAGGTATCACAACTACAATTTCCATTTGATTTTATTTTGATGTTGATGTATTTGACTCAATAGGTCTCCTCAAGCACAGCGGGTCACCCTACGATCCAAGGTTAGCACAGCAGGCCGTCCTGCGATCCAAGGTACTTTGGATGGGATATATATATGTATATATATATAAAATTAAATAAGGGTAGAAATTGATATTAATCAATTAAAACCAGTGGTCTAGCATATTTAAAAAAATCCAAAGATTAAAAATTTTTTACATACAAAATTTAGAAGATTGACCACTAAAAGTGGACAACCTGTATACTAGAAATAGATGTCAAAATCGCCATTTTCCACGGAGAATGTGTTCTCAAGAAAAAATTCAGCAAAAAACCAAAGCGTAAAAATAAGCAAGACAAATGAAAATATACGAAATAAAAAACGATTACCTATGGACTATCTCAGCGCGCCAAAGTGAAGGCATTTGAAAGATACACATAAATAGAATTTATGGAACTCTATGCAATGCTGGATTTCAGTCGAACGCCCTGTATCTAGTTCTAGAAATTATGCTTCATAAACGACAGATGATGCTGATGATCTTACAGACGTTTATGTATTCATATTCGTAAATTATTAACAAGTGAAACTAATTAGTCCATAGGTAATCGTTTTTTATTTCGTATATATGCACTTGTCTTGCTTATTTTTACGCTTTGGTTCTTTTGCTGAATTTTTTCTTGAGAACACAATCTCTGTGGAAAATGGCGATTTTGACATCTATTTCTAGTATACAGGCTGTCCACTTTTAGTGGTCAATCCTCTAAATTTTGTATATATATATATATATACACACACACTCTCGTGTTTGTATGTGTATGTATGTACACAGTATATAGTTGAGTATGAGTCCCCTACCCAAATTCTTCAGTTAAAATCAAGTTTGGAAGTGTGTGTCTTCCACCCCAGTAAATGGCTGTGTGGTTAAGAACTTTGCTTTGCTACTTGGTCATTTCTGGTTCAGTCTCAGTGTGCAGCATCTTCCTGGTCCTGTTATGAGATTTTTCTGAGGACTCATTCACCTTTCTTTTCGCATCTGCCGTTTTCTTTACTCTGGCATCTCCTCAATCTCTCCACACCTTACTTTGGTCATGTCATGGTTGATTGGGGCAGCCACACAGCAAGCACTTTCTTCTGATGTTTCCATCATTTGGTGTGGGGTTTTATTTATTTATTTATTTTGTATTCTTGGAAAGATGATTCTTTGAGATCAAAGAGTTCTTCGCACATATCCAGATATTCCCACAAGGTGGCTCCACTGCTGAGTATAGGATTAAAATAGTTGTTATCTCTAAATTTAACTGTTATCTTTGTGGCATATTTTTATTTCAATTAGTTACCCTAACCCTATCACAAGCTATTTTATACACTAAATGTATATAT
>NC_043021.1:27322722-27342722 GCF_006345805.1 Octopus sinensis
CCTGGACAGACAAATGAGGACCATTTCTCTACTTCTCAACAACAGACCATAATGACCTCCTTAATCACAGCTGGGGGTCATTAAAGTCCAAACTGCTGACATCACGCTGGCTACATTAGCGTAGATGGTGAATGCATGGGACGAACAATGAAAACTGATTGTCCTGGAGTTGTGGAATGTAAATTGAGCCGAGTGTTTGGAGCAGCATCTTCGGGAAACTAACCAATCACCGTACTGCCTACCACTTACGCAAGTCACGTAGACTTCGTAATTACCAGGAAACAGGATAGAAACATGATTGCGAATGCTGAGTGTGAATATTTAGTATTTACAGCCACCTGTCCGTCATTGTAAGCGCACTTACAATGTGCCACTTAGCATGGACTAGTAATTAGGGACATAGATGTCGGAAGTAAATCGACTAAGAGACATGGGATAGTGAGGGGAAGGAAGGTACGGAAGCTGAATTATCGCTGGACACCCGTAGGTTCTAGAAGAACAAGGTGGTACGTATGTTGAGGAGAAGAAGATAGAGAGATCTCGTTCTCAAATGGAAACTTTTACGAGATTTGCCAGCTGTGAGCCAAAGCCTAGATCTGCGCACGGAGTAAGATTCCAACTCGAACGAAGGCAACAATGGTGTTATAGCAATACATCAGATTGAGCTGCGTGAGCTGAACCTAACCCGAACAATTTTTAATCATTTGACTGCGGCCATGTCTTTAGTCGAACAAACCGACCCTAGGACTTATTCATTGTAAGTCTAGTACTTATTCTGTCAGCCTCTTTTGCCGAACCGCTAGGTTTCGGCGACGTAAACACACCAACATCGGTTGTCAAGCGATGGTGAGGGGACAAACACAGACACACAAACATTCATATACATACACATATATACGACGGGCAAGGCTTTGGTCGGCCCGAGGCTATAGTAGAAGACACTTGCTCAAGGTGTTATGCAGCGGGACTGAACCCGGAACCATATATATGTTGAAGGAAAGAAAATGGAGAAAATTGGATGTATGAAAAATTTATTTGTATGTTAAAAAATGTTGAAAATTTTCTTTTAAAAACATTACAATACAAATAAAAAAACCCGACATATGTTTCTGTGCTATCCCATAATTAATTAGAAATTCGAAGCATATGGTTAAATACCAAGAAAAAAGTCATATTCTAACTATATGGGGTACAACTTCTTCAGGGTTTTTGTGAACTTGTAGGGTTTAGGTTATTATTATTGAAGGATGCATGGAGAGTTTTATGATAGCCTGTACCTGCATCCTTCGAATTTATAATTACCTATGGGATAGCAGAGAAACATACACTGGCGAAAATAAATTTAAGACCGATGATAAAAGTTCTATTTCTTACAAAATATTTTGTTACTAACACCATACAAATTATTTCTATCTTTTACTCCTTATGAAGAATTTATTTGCAGATAATAACTATTTTTATACAACTTGAAGAATTCTAATGCTAAATTAATATAAACGTTTCAAATTTACCGGCAAAATTAGTTGAAGACCGTATCATTATAATTTTATTTAAAGCTTAAGATTGTAGCAAAAATGAGCAACAAGAACGAAATACATATTAGTACTTTGTGCCGTAGCCTTCATTCTTAATAACTAGCGAATAACGCCTCGGCATTGAATTCGCTAAGTGATTACAAAATTCTATGGGAATGTTTTGCCATATTTCATTGATATAATCGAATAATTGTTTTAGATTAGATGTTTTTTTAGCATAGACTTTTTTGGAAACATAATTCCACAAGTTTTCGATCGGATTCAGGTCTGGGCTCTGGGGAGGCCATTCGATTACGTCAATATTATGGTGATCAAAAAATTCCATAACCTTTTTGGCTTTGTATATAACCTACACTATTTAGCTTTCCATCAACTTTAACTAGAGGTCCAACACTAAAACTACTAAATGCCGCCCACACCATCACCCCCACCGCTTGCGTCGTCTTTTTCATGCATTTCGGATGGAATTCCTCGGTTGGGCGACGTCTGACCTATGTTTTACCATCTGATCCAAATATACAGAAGCGTGACTCGTCACTCCAAAGGACCCTGCACCAATTTTCGGCAGTCCTTTGAGCATGGCTTTTTGCGAAATTAAGGCGTTTGAGTCGATTTCTTTCGGATATTATTGGTTTTTTCCCTAGCGATTCGTCCATGTAGTCCAAATTTGCATACATACTACATGGTCTTAAACTAATTTTGCCGGTAAATTTGAAACGTTTATATTAATTTAACATTAGAATGCTTCAAGTTGTATAAAAATAGTTATTATCTGCATCATTCGAAAGAAATAAATTCTGCATAAGGTGTAAAAGATAAAAATAATTTGTATGGTGTTAATAACAAAATTTTTATATATATATATGTGTGTGTGTGTGTGTGTGTGTGTGTGTGTGTGTGTGTACATATACATACACACACACGCACATATATATATGTTATATAATATATATAATATATATATATATATATGTATATATCACGTGATCACGTGACCGACCAGACCATCAGATGTTGTTACACATCGCTGGTCACAATGCGTTCGCACTGTTTTAGCCTTCGAATGACGCCACCCCGCTGGCTAAGCGAGCAGACCAACAGAAGAAAGAGTGGGAGAAAGAGTGGTGAAAGAGTACAGCAGGGATCGCCACCATCCCCTGCCGGAGCCTCGTGGAGCTTTTAGGTGTTTTCGCTCAATAAACACTCACAACGCCCGGTCTGGGAATCGAAACCGCGATCCTGCGACCGCGAGTCCGCTGCCCTAACCACTAGGCCATTGCGCCTCCACACACACACACACACACACACACATATATATATATGACAAGGTGTAAGTGATGGTCATTACATATTTCTTTATTCCACTGAATTCGACTTACAGCTGTTTCCGCTAATCTTTATCGGTTCGGTATTGATTGTTTTAGTCAATCGACCTATTGGCTGGCTGAGAAAAACTGAACGACCAAGGGAATTAGAGCCACTCTTGTCAGAGTCATTTTGGGTTATAGCCAAACCGAACAGTGAAGGAATGGTATAGGCAAGGGGGGGGGACGGGGGCGGGGAGAGGCAATAAGCATGAGTATAATGTTAGGGGAAGAGAGATGTGTATGTACGTGGTATGTCTTTTATTTTCTGTTCGTTCCAGCATCACCAACACTACCACCGCCATCATCTTGTAAGCGATGTTGGTTTGTTTACGTCCCCGTGAATTATCAGTTTAACCTAAGAGACTGATAGAATAAGTAGCAGGTTTAAAAAACAAAAACAAAAACTGTACTGGGGTTGATCTTTACGACCAGCCCCACGAGGTAGTGCACCAGCATAACCGCACTCCTATGATTGAAACGGGGAAAAGGGAGGAGAGAACCCCCCCCCCTGTAGTTACGTAGAACAGACGGCGATTGGTTGGTAGCAAAAAGGAAGCAATGGCATTTTAATGACATTCCAAATAATTTCTGCACAATTCCAGTTCCATTGTTCTCCAGAGAAATATCTGCCGCGCATTGGTTAATTAGAAAAAAAAAATGAATAAATAAATATATAGGAGCAGGAGTGGCTGTGTGGTAAGTAGCTTGCTTACCAGCCACATGGTTCCAGGTTCAGTCCCACTGCGTGGCATCTTGGGCAAGTGTCTTCTGCTATAGCCCCGGGCCGACCAATGCCTTGTGAGTGGATTTGGTAGACGGAAACTGAAAGAAGCCCGTCGTATATATATATATATATATATATATATATATATTGTTATATTTCGGAATGGTCATATTGCCAGTTTAGCCAATAAATTCTTGCACAACAAATATTTAAACGTATATATATATATATATATATATATGTGGAGCTGAACGCAGATTGAACAGAAATCGTTTTATTTCATTCTACACGTGTTTCGAAAGGCACAAATTACCAAAATCCGAACTTTTCGGGACGTGAACAAGCGCCAGACCACGGGACTCAGTAAGCTAATATGGCGACTGAAGGATACGAACTTAAGCTACAGGCTGGAATGGTCAATTTTGTCGGTGGCCCTCCCATTTGATAGGGGCAGAAGACAGTGTAACCTTTGTGTCTCCGAACTCTTCCATATTTTGTTTGCCAGAGGCCGGATGGTAAACGGGCTCTTACAGTCGGCTTTTCGATTGGCGGCGTTACACTTATCTGGCTTTTAAATAGCGTTTATAAATAATACCGGCACCCATAGCCCTTGGTAACAAATTCTGAAATAGCCTTTAAGATATCTACGATTATCCACTGCAAGGGGAATTACTCCTGTAAGACAATCGGGGCTTGGTTTTTTCACAGCGGGGGGTTTCCTTGACAAGGCAGGCTCAGATGAACACACACACACATAAAACATAATATATATATATATATATTTTTTTTTTTTTTTTCTTTCTGCCACCCAACGGTTATCACGGCAGTAGCCACTGACAGCCGAACGATCAAACGCACACACGTACACAAAAAGTGTTTTCTACCCCTACGCCAACACACACATATATAGAACAGTATACACACACACACGTCTCTAAGTAGATTTTTTCTCGCCCCTTATAAAACATCCAATATTCCTTAAATAGTCAGAACTTTATTCTCGGTCACTAATAACATCTATACACCCTCACCCACACGATTGACCGATGCCTGACCTGTAGAATTCTTCAGCCACCGGTTCTCAGCATACACTGATAAACAGTTTCGCCATGGGCTCTTAGGAGCATAGTTCGATTTGGTTTTTGCTCCGCCTCTGTTCTGTTTTTGTTTCTCTAACGGATTTCCTTTTTCTTCCTGAAGAGAAAGACACAATATGTCCCATTATTCAATCGGATTTTGGTAATTTGTGCCTTTCGAAACACGTGTAGAATGAAATAAAACGATTTCTGTTCAATCTGCGTTCAGCTCCATTTCTTCAATTCACCAATAATGTTTTAATTTCAATTATCCGCACCAACGCACGGTTGCAACGCCAGATGGTTGTACCTCCAACGTGCTGTTTACTGCTGTGATTTTTGCTACTAAGGTATCGGTTAACTTTTGATTAATCTACAACAAGATTATTCATCTTTCTATTTCACATAATATATATATATATATATATATAATATATATATATATATATCTAGCATTAAAGACCCGTCGTTGCCGGCTCATAGTGCTAGTGCATGTATATATGTGTATATATATGTGTACATCTACACATAAAATACAAAATAAAAAGTTATATCTTGATATCGCTAGTGATAACAATATTCAAAATATATAACAGACTGGAATTGTTAGCCCGTCTCTTGTAATTTCGATCAATTGTATCTTGTCCTCCCTCTTGTATAGAAGTGTGGCTACAATCCAGCCTACCTCTACTTCGGGGTGGGGGGAATTTTAAATTTTTTCCGGGACGTCCTACGTCCCAGATATAAAGGTAAAAATAAAATATTTCCACTTTGCAAGTTCGAGTCGAGTACTCCCTTGCACGCTCCGTTGACTCGAACCTCGCTTTTATTGTGGCGAATTTACCGCCTCTGATTAGATACCTTTCATAGTCGCACCAAGGCACTTTTCGAAGGTGCTTTCCTCCATGTGTTCAAATCTTCTTTTTCTCTATATTGTATACTTATAGACAATAGTCTTTTCTTAATTAATTTTTTATTATCCATCTGGACTATTCCATTTCTGCACGCTAATTTTTATTTATTATTCCCATTCATGTGAAACCACTTATTCAAGTTCAAGTCATTGATGCAATTTTATACCAATTGCTATTTTTACTTTTGTTATGTTACGATTATATTATACTTTAGTTTGATTTTAATTATTACTTACTACATATAATTCAATTGTTATTATTATTATTTTTGTTAAAATGAAAGTATCTGACATAAAATAGAGAAACGTTTTTGTTTCACTTTTAACACGTAATACTGAAATAGTGGAGAAAATATGATATTGCTATGGGCTCGCTCTAGGCAAGAAGTTGAACATTTTCTTTTTGCCCACGAAACTACATGGACCCTAAATAAGGCATGTGTAAAATTTGAATGAAATTGGTTGTGTAGTTCTCAAGTTTTAGGGAAACACACAGACAGACACACATTCTCAGTTTTATATATATAAAGAAATATATATATATATAATATATATATAAAGAAATATATATATATATATATATATATATATATATATATATATATATATAATATATATATATATATATATATATATATACGTATGTGGGTGTATATGTTTGTGTCTGTGTTTTTCCCCCTAACATCGCTTGACAACCGATGGTGGTGTGTTTGCGTCCCCGTAACTTAGCGGTTCGGCAAAAGAGAACGATAGAATAAGTACTAGGCTTACAATGAATAAATCCTGGGGTCGATTTGCTCGACTAAAATGCGGTGCTCCAGCATGGCCGCAGTCAAATGACTGAAACAAGTAAAAGAATAAAAGAGAGAGTATATGAGTAAATAAACAATTAAAGGAACGCTTCAGGCTCGGCCCTTTCTGTTCGTAGCATTCCAAAGGACCCCCAATCAACATCCGGGTTCTGATTTTTCATTTTTTGTCTCAAAGCATTCAAAATTGGGAAATAAGAATAAAAGAATAAAGGAATAAAAGAATAAGTATGTTATTTCCTCATTATCGATGCCATGATTCATTGTCATCA
This sequence comes from Octopus sinensis, assembly GCF_006345805.1. Taxonomy (NCBI): domain Eukaryota; kingdom Metazoa; phylum Mollusca; class Cephalopoda; order Octopoda; family Octopodidae; genus Octopus; species Octopus sinensis. Next base: position 27,329,419 of record NC_043021.1, read on the forward strand.
TCCTCATCATTCATCAGTCATCATCGTTATATCATTCAGCCTTGTTGCCCTCGTTGTCATGGCCACCGTCCTCATTCTCTTCCTCCTCCTCCTCCTCGTCTTTTTTGTCTTCGCCATTCTCATCGCCATCATTATCATAATCGTCGTCATCGTCTTCTTCTTCTTCTTCTTCTTCTTCTTCTTCTTCTTCTTCTTCTTCTTCTTCTTCTTCTTCTTCTTCTTCTCCTCCTCCTCCTCCGCTTCCTCCTCCTCCCCTCTTCTTCACTTCTTCTTCTTCTTCTTCTTCTCCTCCTCCTCCTCCTCCTCCTCCATCTTCTTGACATTACTACTATTTTGTCGTTCCTTACCTGTTAGATATCTATTTTAGTTTGTGTGTGTAAGAGAGAGAGAAGGGGGAGGAGGAGGAGAGACTGATACGAAAGCGAGTGTGAAAGAGAGAGAAAGAGCCAAGCAGAGGTAAATGTCTTTGTTGAAATGATACGAAAAGGTGGTATAATTGGATTTATTTTAAAACTAACAATATTCATTTGCTTGTGAAAATATTTACTTCTTCAGGCAGACAAAAAAGACAAAAAAGGAAAAGTAATAACCCACCCAAAGTCGAACATGTTTGCTCTATTGACTTCTAATTGATATATTGGAAAGTTTCCAAAAATATATAATGAATAACACTCAATAAATAAATAAATAAGTGAGAAGGAAAACGATGATAGATAGAATTTTCTCTTCTGAGGGATAAAGGGGGAAAAAAAGAAATGAAAAAAGATAGATATAAATAATGTAAAATAAAATAAAATATAATATAAAATTTATCGCTTTTTCAACGAACAGAAAAAGGAAACCAGTTGTCATTTGTTCGCTGGTTTGGTGACAGATGGTATGAAAATAAAGTTATTTTTCTTAATAGAAAGCAATTATCGATTCCTGTCACAGTCGCAAGGCTACAACTGTTTGAGAGAAAGATATAGTCGACTAGTCGATTATACAGAGAGCCGCAATACATGACTGATATTTTATTTTATATAGAATGAATGTAATAGCTTTCTATACTATATCCACGGCAAGTAAGATATACAGATTGCCATTTCTGAACTAATGCTGCTTTCGTTGCTAATAACGCATTTTATTCAGCACGCAAGTTATTTGCGTTAGAAGTGATTCGTTTTACCAAGGCATGCGGTTGTTAGTTGATATTGATGACTTCAAAAGGTACAGAAATATCGATCTAGCCATTCCACCGTCGCTGCCGGACACATTTCATCTGCTACTCAGATATTTCTGTGCTTTTTACAACTCTACGTCTACTGGAGAGGTTTTCTCGAGACGAATGCGATAATTTTGTGGCTTTCTATAGTATGTCCACATTAAGTAAGATACATAAAATGCTATTCTGAGCCAATTCTATTAAATAAATCTCTTTTGGCCAACCGCTTAGTATACGAGGACGTAAACAAACCAGCACCGGTTGTGAAGCGGTGTGAGAAGACAAACAAAAAATTAAAACCCGCGCGTGCGTGCACACATACGTGTATACGCACATACATACATGCAACCACACATACGCACACATATATTTCGTGTTTCCACATAGCTGACGCCAGCTAAATTCATTCACATGGTTTTGGTCGGCCCCGGGTTGACACTTACACAAAGTATCACGCAGTAACACTGAGCTCAAAGCCACATGGTTGCAAAGCGAGTTCCTTAACCATACAGCCATGTCTGCTACATGTTCAAAAATATAACTATGTTTCAAGACTCTACCGTTTCTGCCATATATGTTTATATACACAAATACATACATACATATGTGAGTGTGTGTGCACGTGTGTGTGTGCGTATATGTATATACACACACACACACACATATATATATATATACATAAACGCACACACGCACACACACGCACACATATATGTATGTATATGTGTATATATACATACACATATGTATGCATATATATATGTATGTACATATATATATATGTTTGTATATATATGTATGTATGTATGTAGTATGTATGTATGTATGTATGTATATATATATATATATGTATGTATGTATGTATGTATGTATGTATATATATATATATATGTATGTATGTATGTATGTATATATATATATATATATATATATATGTATGTATGTAATATATATATATATATATATATATATATATATATACACACACACATACATGTATATGTGTGTATAAATAATCAGAAAGCGGAGAAACCGTCAGATTAACAAACCCATCGATTGGACCCCATTTACAGCTTATTCTTTTAAGTACAAAGTATGCCATGACATAACAAATAGGTGACGTAACATATCGACCGTTTCCGATCCATTGCCAAAATGCTGTCTATAAATAAATGCGAGAATAAAGTTCTTCACCTTCGTAGGACATTCGAATTAAGGCAGAGAGCTTCTTCAGATTAAAAAGAAAAAACAAGAGCATACAATATAAACAAATGGAAGAAGGAAAAGGAAAGAAAACATGGCCTAGAAAAAAGTCTAGAAGCCCAATATGTTAAAAGCATATAATTTACCATCTAGGGGCTACGAGGTCCGTAGGTAAAAGAATGGTCTAGGGAATACTAAAATTTATTAACGGTTAGTTGCAATTTAATGTGTAGGAGGCGCAGGATGTTTAAAAATTTTAAGAAAAGAAGTTATCAAGAAAATATATATTAGGAAAATGACTAACATGAATATCAAAGGGCGGTACCTACGTTAACGAAGTAAACTCCAGAAGGTCATGTCTCCTCGCGCTCGCCAGTTACCTATCTCGTCCCAGCCAGAACAAAGGCCTTCGTTCGTCTTTTTCGTTTGTTCTCTTGTTTATTTTTGATTTCTCGTATTGCAATTTAATTCTCGTTATGTATTTTCTTGTACATGTATCTTTATTTTGTATTATTTATTTTTTTCTTGTATGTATTTTTTTGTGCAGTTCTTTGATACGTCCCTTTTTGTGTTACATTTTTTCTCGCTCGTTTACCCCTCTACGAGTTTATTTTATTTTAATTCTCTCGTAGGAAGGACTAGCTTGCTATACGTGTTCTGTCTCTGCCTTCGAAACACGTGTCTGCTAGCGACAGCTGATGAAGGGGATTTTTCCATGTGCAGCATGTCCTGTACTTCGTTTTTCTGCAGCATGTGCAGCATGTCCTGTACTTCGTTTCGTCTTGTTCCACGTCTCTGTCCTTCTGTTGTAACAAAATGTCTTTTCCGTTTTCGTTCTGTTGATTTTTTCGTCTTCCTGTGATGTCCTGTACGTTTATATATATTTATATATGCATGTATATATACATGTAGATGTCGGTACGTACATATATGTTTGTATGTATGCATATATTTTATTTATTACACTATATATATATATATATATATATATATATATATATAATATCTAATATAGGAAAAAATTTTTATAAATGGCCAGCATATTAAAAATACATCTAAAGGTTAAATCTATAAGCAACTTATAAACAAGGGCAAAAGAAAAAAATGCCAAATATGCCGAAAATAGACAAATTGTCATATAATTTATCACCGTGGGTATGGGTAAGTATTTCATTTATTTCTTACGTATTTATCGCTGACGAGGAGAAAATTCTTATGAATTAACTCTGAAATTGGGACCGATACGATAATAACGAAATTTTTTAGAAATTTCTGTCGGCTTACTTCGAGACGCGTACTTATAGTGATAAGTTGATATATATATATATATATATATATATTATATATATATATATATTATATATATATATATATATATATATATATATATATATATATATATATATATATAATATGTGTGTGGTGTGTGTGTGTGTATTTATATTAATTAGTGGTTATGTTAGTCTCATGAAGGAATAGTGTCATCCAAGGAAATACTGGTTCAATACTTAATATTTTGGGGTAACTGATAATAATAGGTATGTATATAAACTGAAGTTTGTATTTATATAAAGGAAGAAGAAGAAAACAGAGGTTGTGAAGTTAATAAGAGTTTATGTTCAGAAATATTAACTTAATATTTATTTAATTCACTGTGCATAATTGAAACAGCTGTAAGAAACAATGATAAAGTTGTTGATAATAAACTCTTAAACTTCGCAATCTCCATTTTCTTCTTCTTCCTTTATATATATATATATATATATATATATATATATTATATATATATATATATATATATTATATGTGTGTGTGTGTGTGTGTGGTTGTTATATTTCGCGATGGTAATTTTATTATTTTATTTTCAAATAAACACACACACTCTATATATTCGACCTTCACTCGTTTATTACGGTTCTTATTCTAACTCGTGTCCATTGTCCGGAAATCTTTCCTTGGACATCTGTGACCTCCTCAAAGGACACTTTCCGACTTTGTGTGTGCTTTGTGTGTCACTGAGAAGGTCACAGATGTATGACGAAAGATTTCCGGACAATGGACGTAAGATCGAATAAGAACAGTAATAAACGAGTGAAGAACGAATGTATAGTGCGTGTGTTTATTTGCCCCCCAAAAAATGACCATCCCAAAATATAACAATATTTGTTTCAGCACATGATTTTACATCAGGAATCTTGCAACACAAATTCATAAACATGTGTGTGTGTGTGTATACATACTTACATACATACATACATACATACATACATACATACATACGTATATACATACATACATACATACATAAATACATACATACATACATACACACACACACACACACACACACACACACACACACATAATCTTTACTCTTTTACTTTTTTACTTGTTTCAGTCATTTGACTGTGGCCATGCTGGAGCACCACCTTTAGTCGAGCAAATCGACCCCAGGACTTATTCTTTGTAAGCCTAGTACTTATTCTAGCGATCTCTTTTGCCGAACCGCTAAGTTACGGGGACACCAGATAGAGTACTTTTTGTTGATCCCCACCTCTCTCTCTATATATATATATATGTACGTGTGTGTGTATGTGTGTGTGTGTGACTGTGTCTGTGTCATTGTATTCGTGCTTGACCCCACCCGCATACCAACTGACAACCGGTGTTATTTCATTTATGGTTCCTGTAATTTAGTGTTTGAACAAATGAAACCGACAATGTTAACACCCGAATTTAAAAACAAATATGAACTGGAGCCAATTTGTTCAAGTAAGACTCTTCGAGGCGGCGCCAGCATGGTAACAAACATTCGATTGAGTGAAAGAAGTAAAAGATGAAAGAGGGCCGACACCAAATCCAAGAACAAGGTTATTCGCAGGTTACGAATTATATATTATTCACTCTGTTCTGTGGAGCAGAAACTTGGATAATAACGAAAGTATTATTGGATAGATTAAGGGCCTTTGAGATTAAGGGCCTTTGAGATATAGAGATAGAGAAGAAAATACTTTTGTGAATATCATGGAGAGAAATCAAGGACCCATAAATAATGAAATACTACGAAGGTAGTGAAGATTCGTGGATTAGTGGGTAAAGTGTTGCACTCACGATTTTGCGATCATGGTTTCGATTCGGGGACCAGGTAGTGAGTTGTGTTTTTGCGGAAAAAAAGTTCATTTCCCGTCGCTCCAGTCCACTCAGATGTAATGAGTAGCACTGCAACGGACTGCCATCCCATTCAGGGGATGATGCTGAGATTTCGATCCCATACACGCCTTGGAAACCGGGTAACTGGCCGTATGAGTCCTATAACTCGATGCTAGCTTTACTTCACGTTGCTAAGAATTTGAAAAACCAAGAAAATTTTAGGTGATACCATCAGAGAAAACTAAACATATTTTGAACGCATATATCTCAAAAAAAAAAAAAAGAAAAAAAGAAGGAAAATGGTTTGCAGAAAATTTTTGAGCAGAAAGCAAAATGAAAAGGAAGAGAGGAAGAGCAAATCCCCAAATTACTCTTGCATAGATAATATCAAGATTTGGAGAGATTTCAAATATTGTGAATACATAAGACTTAAATATAGTGAACCAGGGTATTCCGCCGGCACGAAGACGGTAAACGATATCTGATGCAGATGAATATAGTAACTTGAAAAATCAATTAAATGAGATTTTTCATAAAGTCAGCAGAGAAAAGCTCCTCGGAGGGATGATGAAAATTCGTGAAAAATGAAGATAAACGAGGAAAAGACAACCTAATCCCGAAAATAAAATTAATTAATTTTTGTAAAATATAAATGACGCAGATGGCAGTGAGACAACATGTCCGCTGTTATTGTTTTATCCCAAGTTAGCTCGGAGTGGAGGCGCAATGGCCCAGTGGTTAGGGCAGTGGACTCGCGATCGGAGGATCGCGGTTTCGATTCCCAGGCCGGGCGTTGTGTGGGGTTTTTTTGAGGAAAAACACCTAAAGGCTCCACGAGGCTCCGGCAGGGGGTGGTGGCGACCCCTGTTGTACTCTTTCTCCCACCCTTTCTTCCTGTTTCTTGAGTAACGCTGCGATGGACTGGCGTCCCGTCCAGCTGGTATTTCGTCTGCCTTTACATTCCGAGTTCAAATTCCGCCGAGGTCGACTTTGCCTTTCATCCTTTCCGGGTCGATAGATTAGATATCAGTGAAGTACTAGGGTCGATGTGATCGACTTAGCCCCCTACCCCAAAATTTCGGGTCTTGTGCCTACAGTAGAAACGATTATACACACACACACACATATATGTGTGTGTATATGTATATATATATATAATATATATATTATATATATATATATATATATCAATAAATGGTGGGGTTGTGTTGACCGCACGTGGAGAAATGATAAGTAAGGAAAATTTTTTTTAAAAATGCAGAATGCTCAAATGAAAGAAAATTTTAATAAAATGAGAAATTGATAAAATATATAAATATATATTTATTCAACCGGTTTTCGTCATTGTATGACTTGTCAAGAATATTTATGTTTTAAAAAGTTTTTTTAGAAATTAGAAAGGGGAAAAAAAGAAAATTGCATTGTTTTTTGCAAAAGAATAATGATAAAAATGTACAAAAATTAAAAAATAAGTACTCCGATACATTGTGAGTTCGTTGTGTATCTTGAGTTTTATGCTTGTTCACGAAAAAATTACCTTGAGGTATTAAGATCCAAAGGGATTAAGAGCATGTGTTGTGTGGTTTAATTCAGCATGTTGGCAGGACAGGAAGTAGTAGTAATTGTGGTTCTTCAGTTCCTGTGTTGTGAGTAAGGGGAGACAACTCTTTTGAGTTCTTCGATAATATGGTAAAACCCAAATTATAAAATTATCATTTTAGCTTCATTTGCGTTATCTTTTTCATATAATTGCTTGTTAACTTAACTTTCAGATTTTAACACTTTATTTATATTATTTTCTAATTATATAAATCTGCATAGACAATTGCATTTCAGATCGTCATATCATTTATAATAAAAATGATAGTAATAACAACAATAGTAAAAATGATATTTAAAGAATATAAGTTTTAGCTTGAAGTGATGAATGCATGGTATCTTTATATATTTGTGTTAGTCCATCCATGAAGAGTGAGGTAGAAAAAGGAAGTTTGATCAACGAGGAGTTTGCATATTAAGTTGTGTTTGGAATTTTTCAATAAAGAGATTCTCCTTGTTAATTCTCTCCTGTGTGGTGATCCCGTCTTTACATTGGTAGAAGGGGAATATATAGAATTTGGGGTTTAAGTCTTTAGCACATGAGTCTAAGTGGTCACTCAGTGGAATTTGTCGGTATTCCGGGAGATTTATTTGTTCTTTATGCACCGTTACTCGTTTACGTAACGGGAGACTCGTTTGTCCAACATAATTATGTTGGCAACCAGCGCATGTGAAAACGTAGATAAGGTTCTCGGAGGAACAGGAGAAGTTAGTCTTGATTTTAAACTTCGTACCTTGTTAACTTTTTAAAACATAAATATTCTTGACAAGTCATACAATGACGAAAACCGGTTGAATAAATATATATTTATATATTTTATCAATTTCTCATTTTATTAAAATTTTCTTTCATTTGAGCATTCTGCATTTTTAAAAAAATTTTTCCTTACTTATATATATATATATATATATATATATATATATATATGTATCTGGAAACGACATACTGTACTGCTTGGCATTCTAGCCAGAAGCTCCAATGTGAACCTTTCAGAGTGTTTGGGTGTCAACCTGAGGACAATGCAAGCTGAGGACATGTACCTAGAGTGGAGTGATGAACACCATGGAGTTATGATGAACCTCCATTCATCATAACACGGCCTCAGACTCAACATGGAGACGTACATCACGTGCTTGGGGGAGGTACCCTGGGTGAAGAGGGTGGATACGGGAAGACCGTGTTTGGCAACAGGACTCTGCACTATGCCGCACAGGCAGGAAAACACAGTCATGGCTGTCAGACAATTTCTGCGACCACATCACTCCTAAATTCTGACCACCTAACACCCCAGACTGCAACCCCCTTGATTATTATGTGTGGGGCGCAGTTGAGCGAGAGACCAACAAAACTCCTTGTAACACCAAAGAAAAACTGAAGGCAAGGATTATGGCAGCATTCACCAACTTAAACAAGGAGACCGTCCAGAAGAGTTGCAGGAGATTCGGAAGTCGTCTGGAGGCCGTGGTTGAAGCCAATGGCAACTTCATTGAATAAATTTAATCTTTAGTATTTCAAGGTATTTTTTTGTAATTTTGGTAAATATATCTGTTTAAAATGAAATGTCTGTTATTTTCATTTTTGCGTTATTTAGATGACAGTTTATTCACTGCACCCTGAATGTGTGTGTGTGTGTGTGTGTGTGTATATACATACACACACATACATATATACATATATATATATAATATATACATATATATAATATATATATATATATATATACATATATATACATATATATATGTGTGTGTGTAAACATGCAAATACGCACAAATACAGAAGTATAGTTTTCTACTCTAGGTACAAGGCCCGAAATTTCGCGAGAGGGGGCCAGTTAATTAGATCAACCCAGTACGCAACTGGTACTTAATTTATCGTTCCCGAAAGGATGAGAGGCAAAGTCGACCTCGGCGGAATTTGAACTCAGAACATAAAGACAGACAAACACATACAGAAATACTGGAAAATCAGTAGGCATACGATGATAAGATTTATCTAATAATTGTTTTCTCAGTATTTCTTAATGTAGATCCCCAACCCGCTTTCATTGAATAGAGAAAAACAATATCCGGAGTTTAGCTGTGTTTATTATAGTAAAAGTAGCGTTGTTTTCATACGAAATGAAATTCCTTAACCGCTCCCCGTAAACATTCAACCCTGCTCAAACGACACTCCTTAACCTCAGCACAAAGTTCTTCCTTAAAGGAAAATATGAACAAAACATTAAAAAGAAGGAACACGAACTACCCTATGAATCTTTCGAGACACTTGGTAAAAAAAAACATGAATAATTGACGACATGCTGTGAGCCTTATAGAAGACCCGAAATAAACAGATATACAAATATATCAAATTAAAATATAGTGAGGAATCGTAAGCTTGGCGGGAGTTGTAAAATAATGAGAAAAATGTAATTTGTTCAAGTCAGAAGAAGAATTTTTTTTATTATGGACACCGACGAATACGATGTACAACAAGTGATATATTTCGTGATAACATCAAATTTATCAAAATTAGGAAAGACACCAGTGTTAAAGTAAAAATCAAACACAACAAATTAATTTGCTAGTGCCTGTTCTCAAACTGGGCCAATCCTTTAGCCCTATATTATTGTATTGCACTATTAAGACATACAATCAAAATAATTATCTTTTGCAAATCAAGACGCCAATATTAGAATTACTAAACTACATAATGCTGTGTCCTCGCTTGTCCTCCCACCAACCGGTGGACAACTGGTGGTGGTTTATTTACTCTCCCGCAATTTAGCGATTCGGCAATATACATATAGAGTCAACAGGTGAAATCCAGAGATGATCATTAAAGAACATACGTAGCAGAGCTCAAATCGTTTGAACTTACACTCCGCAGTCTTTATCGAGGACTAAGTCCGTGCAGTAAAGAGTGACTATAAGAGTAAAAAAAATCCAGGTGAGCTTATATGAAGATTATGATGCAGATGAACGCGATTAGGCTTTATATGTATGAAATATCGATACATATGCACATGTAAATATATGAAGTGGAGGCGCGTAGCTTAGTGGTTAAGGTGTCAGCATCATGATCGTAAGATTGTGGTTTCGATTCCTGGACCGGGCGACGCATTGTGTTCATGAGCAAAACACTTCATTTCACGTTGCTCCAGGCCACTCAGCTGGCAAAAAGGAGTAACGCTGCGATGGACTGGCGTCCCGTCCAGCTGGGGAACACATACGCCATACAAACCGGGAAACCGGGCCCATGATCCTGTCTAGGCTTTAAAAAAGGGTGCATTTATTTTTAAATACATAAAGGGATATAAACAGAGATAAAGAAAGCCTGAAAATTTTCAAAAGATGAACACTCGTGTATATGCATATAGATATTTATATATTTACAAAATAAATGAATATGTATGGAGTACAAAAAGTACAGAAAACTCTCCTCAGGTTTCTCTATAATTTTTACTCCATATAAAATCATTTATTTTGTAAATATATAAATATCTATTTGCTTATACATGAGTGTTCATCATTTGAATAATTTCAGCTTTTGTTCATCTCTATACACATCCCTATATATCCATCCATCTCTATATATCCATCCACCCCTATATATAGACCATACATCAAGCTCAAGCATGTTTACCTGCATCACTATCTCCATATTTCTACCCATACATATATATATATATATATATATATATATATATATATAATATATATATATATATTATATATATATGTATAGTATGTGTGTGTGTGTGTATATATATATATATATATATATATACTCCCTTACTTGTTCAGACATTTGACTGTGGCCATGGTGGAGCACTGCCTTTGGTCGAACAAATCAACCCCACGACTTATACTTTGTACACCTAGTACTTATTTTATCGGTCTCTTTTGCCGAACCGCTAAGTTACGGGAACGTAAACACACCACCATCAGTTGTCATGCGATGTTGGGGGGACAAACACAGACACACACACACACACACACACACACATACGACGAGCTTGTTTCAGTTTCCGTCTACCAAATCCACTCACTTGCCCAAGGTGCCACGCAGTGGGACTGAACCCGGAACCATGTGGTTGGGAAGCAAACTACTTACCATAGAGTGACATACATAAATATTATATATACACTCAAACACACACACACCCTCACACACATGCACACTCACACACACACACACACACACACACACACACACACACACACACAATTAAAAAATGTTTGTCAACAACAAACCTTTGATAAACTCAGTGGCTACTACTAACTCAAGGCCACGAGAGAGAGGATGCTCTTGAAGCCAAGAATTTGAACTTACAGGGACAATATTTATATATCGCCTGAGGAAACACAACTAGATCTCATAATGCAGGGAAACGGTTGCATAATCAAGTACTTGTACGCCTGGAGAACTACTTTACGTAGATATAATTGTAGTGATTGAAAATAAATGTCCAACCGAACACCTTCTTGTTGACTGCAACTTTTTCCAGTTATCTATTCACACACTAAAGAAGCCCAAACACAAACCTAGAAGTACATGTAACACTAGCACTGGATGGCAGAGGGTAAATCTGAAGGTGGACGAGATTTATACTGAACTGTATTACGTTCTTAACAGAATATACCATAACTTATGTATTTCTTTACTACCCACAAGGGGCTAAACACAGAGGGGACAAGCAAAGACAGACAAAGGGATTAAGTCGATTACATCGACCCAGTGCGAAACTGGTACTTTATTTATCGACCCCGAGAGGATGAAAGGCAAAGTCGACCTCGGCAGAATTTGAACCCAGAACGTAGTGACAGACGAAATACCTATTTCTTTACTACCCACAAGGGGTTAAACACAGAGCGGACAAACAAGGACAGACAAACGGATTAAGGGATTTTATCGACCCCAGTGCGTAACTGGTACTTATCAGACGAAATACGGCTACGCATTTCGCCCGGCATGCTAACGATTCTCCCAGCTCGCCATGTATGCATATAGTAGCTTCCTCTATATTGATTTCAAATATTGGCACAACACCAGCGATTTCGGGGGAGGGAGGAAGTCAATTGCTTCGACCCTAGTGCTGTACTGTTGCTTATTTTATGGACCCCGGAAGGATGAAAGGTAAAGTTCACCTCGGTGGAATTTGAAGTCAGGATTTAAAGACGAACGAAATGACACCAAGCGTTTTATCCGGCTTGCCCACCTGTAAATTTCGCCTGTACATGCTTCCGGCATTGTTTTTCTGATATCTCGCTTTTGTGTCGAATCCCTGGAATAATTAATTCCACAAGTGTAACGAAAGTGGTTGTATCTAAAACATCATTTAATACAAAACATTAATCTATTGTCATTGCATGAAGTTTGTATTTCCAGGAAGTAACGTAAAAAGAAAAAAAAAAAAACCCAGTAAATATTCATGAGGGGAATAAATAAAGTTTTCGCGAATTCATGAATTTCTATATTTTATGTATTAAAATAAATATAAATATTCATGAGAATAGGAAATAAATTTTCTTTAACCTGCGCCAAAGAAGCTCATTGTGGTCACTGCATATTGATTTCTACTTAGAAAATAAACGACACCAACACTAAATCGTATTTATTATTTGTTGGTAGAAATGTTTTTATTTTGTGAATTCGCTATTACTCTTTTATTTGTTTCAGTCATTTGAGTGCGGCCATGCTGGAGCACCGCCTTTAGTCGAGCAAATCGACCCCGGGACTTATTCTTTGTAAGCCTAGTACTTATTCTATCGGTCTCTCTTGCTGAACCGCTAAGTGACGGGGACGTAAACACACCAGCATCGGTTGGGACGCAAACACACACACACACACACACACACACACACGACGGGCTTCTTTCAGTTTCCGTCTACCAAATCCCCTCACAAGGCTTTGGTCGGCCCGAGGCTATAGTAGACGACACTTGCCCAAGAACCATATGGTTGGTAACCAAGCTACTTACCACGCAGCCATACTCTTCCAGTTGTTATATGTCATAACTTGTTGCTTGAACAAGTCTCTCGACTGAGAATTGCAGCTGCTGGTCGTACTAGAGCTGACAGTTCACACTGTTCTGGAAGCTTGCCAGGCAGAGACTTTGCGTTTATTTTCAAAGTGGATCAATGCTTGGTTGTATATGGTGGA